>NW_028135738.1:0-272868 GCF_964662115.1 Mustela nivalis | reverse complement strand
CCTGCTATGCTGGTATTGGAATCCAGGATTTTGAGGAGACATGCCTGTAAACCAAAGCAACGGGTCCGATTATGGCCGAGGGTCCGGTCTGGTTCCATCTCCTTCTCTTGGTACATCCATCTATGGTATGAGTGGAGGTAGATGCTCAGCTGGTGTCAGTCCGCCTTTGTTTGTCCACAGAGACCTACATATTGGGTTGACCTCGGGGACTTTGTAGGGTTCTCCTAATTTGTACAATTTTGGACAATGGAATGGGCAGAATTCCCATGCATGGGGTAGGCACAGTCCTAATGTGTAGCTCCAGGGGCCCCAGCATGGAGGGTGTGTGGCCCAGGACTTTGAGGACAGAAGTCTGAAAACACAAACTCAGCTTAGGTTTGGGGACGTAGGTATGGCAGGCCCAATCTACAAACCATGAGCAGAACTCTTCAGGATGTGAAGAAAGAGCGAGTCTGAGGCGCTTGCTCAGGCTTTGGTCTCTGGATTTTGTGTCAACGATGGCCATGGAATGTGGGGAGGCCTCATGGGCCATGGACGAATCTTCCTCTCTGTGGATTTGGCCCGGTCTCAATTGTTTTTCGTCAATCTGTTGAATGGGAGGTCTCCTTTCAGTTTTGTTACCTCAGGTGTCCCAACCAAAGAGGAATTCCAAAGCAGAGCCCTGGGGAAGAGTGAAGGGACAACCCAAACTATGGTTAAAATTTGGGGCCTAGGGGCATGGCAGGCCCCATATGCTGTCTCTTCATCCAGCCACTGAGAGGCCTTACTTGTGACTGGGCACAGGCTGAGGTTCACAATGTGTGTTTGTGACCAATGTGGCTGGCGGGCATGGGCGGGGACTCATGGGCCACACTGGTTTCAACTAAACTGAACTTTGGAGAAGATGCCAATCACAAGGTCTCTTTCCATGGTGAAGGAGTTCTGATTTCTGCATCATTTTCAACCCTGGGCAGTGTTTGGAGATAAGGTCTAGGTTCGGAAGCCTGAAACCCGCAGTTGGGAAGAGATGATGACCTAAGGCCATGGTGGGTCTGATGTGCTCAGTGTGCGGTCAGCTGCCTGGTTGTTGGTCAGGAAGTTCGGGCTCAGGTTGCGTCAAACAGTGCATTGGTGCCCAGGTTAGACTCTATAATTTGGGTACAGTCGAGTGCCGTGTAGGTTGATCCTCATTTAAGGTGACTGGGCAGCTCATTAGGCAAGATATTTTTTCTAGAGGGCAGGCACAGTGCTGCATTGTGGGTCTGGGATTGCCAAACTTGAGGGCTTCTGGGCCAGTAGTGTGAGGACAGAAGTCTGAGAACACAAGCTAGACTTGGGCTTCAGGCCGAGGGCAAGGCAGGTACCCCCTGCACATCTGAACCAATATCTCATGCATCTGAAGTCACGGCGAGGATCAGACGTAGGCTCAGGTTGTAGTTTCTGTGCATGACTGAAGGTTGAGACGGACAGGCCCTTAGGCCCTAATCTCAACTCTTGCTTTTTTTTCCAGGTGTCACTCCTCAGAGGCTTTGGTTCGAAGAACAGGATATGGGGCTTTCCTGAGGCACTGAACAGAACTTCTCTCGTCTCCACATGGGATGCTTCCTTGTTGGAGCCGTGTCAAACACCTCAGGTTGGAGAATCCTGCAGAGTCCCTGAGCCACCTCCACATACCAAGGTCTCCCAGGCCACCAAGCCACAGTAGGACTCATCTTCAGGAGAGTCCATTTCAACTCTCCCCTCTGGGTAGCTCACCCAGGAGCCCGCAGATTGAGCCTGCCTTGTCCTGACTAAAGAGTGGGAATATGAGGTGGCGTTCCCAGGCATCCATGCTTAGACACCTGCTCTCGAGTCTTTCCGTATGGGGCCTCCTGGAACCATCCAATAGCACTCGACTGTCGTGCAGAAGGAAAACTTGAGGTTTGGAGTAGTTCACAAATCCCATCGTAGGCAAACCTCCCTGGCCTCATGAAGCCCACACACCCTTCAGGAAGAGGCCATGCTGGACAAAAACTCTAGCCGGAGGCACGTCTCAGAGTTGACATGACCTCAGTGCAGGAGATCTCGATTCAGCCTCTCAGAGTGGGCCTGCCGTGCCATCGGTCCCAAACCTCACGCTAGCTTGTGTTTTCAGACTTCCTTCCTCACACTCCTGGCAAACAAGCCCTCCGGACTAGGAACTCCAGAACCACAACCCAGCCCAGGGTCTGCCCATGGGAAGAAAAACGTTTCCCTGTGGGGCTCTCTCCAGAAAACCCAGATGAGGATCAACCTGCTCGGGCCTCGACGGTACCCGAACTGGATAGGCTGCTCTGGGCACTCATGCTCTGTCTGACACAGCCTGAAGCCAGACGTCCAGACAGACAAGGAGACAGCTGGCCGCACACCCAGCACTACGGACACGCCATGGTCTTATGCCGTCACATTTTCCTAACCTTGGTTTTCAGATATCTGAACTTAGACATTATATCAGTTCTCCACACAGCTGGGTATTGCAAGCACAACACAGAACTCCTCCTTCCCCGTGGCTGTAAAGCTTGCTCTTGGCATGGAGTCACACCTTCAGGGTGGGAGAAACCTTCCTGGTCCCTGATGCCACGCCCAAACTTGAGTGCTGCTTGGGCACAAATTCACACTCTGACCCTCAGCATGAGCCCCATGTCAAAGAAAGGCCTGTCAGGACCTGGGCCAAGAGCCCACATATGGGGCTTGCGAAGCCACTATGCACCCAATCCTCACCAGTGTTTGAGTTTTCCAGTCGCCCAGCCCGTACCTGGGGCTCTGCTCTGGAATCCCTTTCTTGGAGAGACACATGAGCCAGACAACACTTTTCCACCCTTCCCACAAAATGACCCCAAACTCTTGGGAGCTGGGACATATCCCCAGACAGAGATACTCGTCCACAGTCCCTGAGGCCACCCCTCCAATCCACGGCTATCCCGGACACAACATCCAGAGACAAAAGCCTGAAGGAACGCCTCCCACTCGCCCTTGTTTCAGAGGCCCAGGAGCTCCCTCTCGGGCTGTACATCCGGCCTGCCATACCCTAGGCGCCACTCATAAGCTGAGTTTGTGTTTTCAGACTTCTGTGCCCACAGCCTGGACCCACACAACCGCCAGGCTAGGGCCTCTGGAGCCACAGCGAAAGATTGTGCCTGCCCTCTCCAAGGAAATTGTGCCCAATCCATTGACCACAACCCTACAGGTTAGGGAAAAGCTCCAAGGCCCCTGAGGCCATCAATAGTGTAGGCCACCCTGGACTAAGAGGGGCTCTCTGACACCAGCGGAGCAACTATCTCCACTTAGACTCTCAGACAGTGTCCCCAGAGACAGAAGGTTGAAATGGACAGGCCCCCAGGCCCTAATCTGAACCTTAGCTTTGGTTTCCATGTGTCCGTCCTCAGAGGTCTGTTTTCGTAGACCAGCACACGGGGCTTTTCTGAGGCACCAAACCAAACCTCTCTCGTCTCCACATGGGGAGCTTACTTACTGGGGATGTATCAAACCCTTCAGGTAGGAGAGTTCCGCAGGGCCACTGAACAACCAGCACATTCCAAGGTTTCCATGGACCCAAACGCACATTATGACGCATCCTCAGGAGAGGCCATTTCATCTCAGCCCCCTGGTTAGCGTGCCCCACAGGCAGCAGATCAAACATATCTTGTGGCTAATGGCCAATGGGAATGCGAGGCATGCTGTACAGGGATCCATTCTTCGAACCGTGCTCTCCAGTCCTTCCGTATGGTATGTCCTGGAGCCATGCAAAAGGACTCGAATATCCCACAGAAGGAAACCTGGTGGTTTGGGGCAACCTCCAAACTAAGCGTGGGAAAACTTCCTTGGCCTCATGAGGCCCCCGCTTCATGAAGGTGCCATCATGGACACATACTCCAGCCTCAGTCAACGTCTGATCCTCACCCTGACTTCAGATGCAGGGGATTTTGATTCAGCCTCTGCCTAGTGGGCCTGCTCTGCCCTTGGCTCCAATCCTCACTTTAGCTTGTGTTCCTAGACTTCCGTCCTCACACTCCTGGCCCACAAACCCTCCCTTCTGGGAATACTGGGGCCACAATGAAGCACTCCGCCTGCCTCCCAGGAGAAAAACTTTGTCTATGGTGCTGCCCAGAAACCCCAAATGAGGATCAAACTGCTTGGCCCTCGGCAACACCCCAATTGCATAGGCTACCTTAACCACTGATGCTCTGTCGCAAATAGCCTGAGCCCAGACCTTCCAACAGACACCGACACAGTTGGCTGCACACCCAGCACATTGGACCCGCCACTGCCTTAGGCCACCATCCATTCCCAACCTGGGTTTTCAGTCATCAGAACCTAGACCTTATCTCCAATCCCTGCACAGGGGGGAACCTGATGCACAAGTCAGAACCCCTCCTTCCCCATGGCAAGAAACCTTGCTGCTGGCAGTGAGTCAAACCTTCAGTGTAGGAGAAAACGGCATGGCCCATGAGGCCACGCCCATGTGTGAGGGCCGCCTTGGGCACAAACACACATTGTGACCCTCAGCGTGAGTACCTTATTCAAGTAACGCCTCTCAGTGATTGGACCAAGAGCCCGCATATGTGGCTTGCCATGCCCATAGGCACGCAGGACTAACTAGATGGTGTGTATTCCAGTTGAGGGAACCCACTGCTGTGCTCTAGAGTCCCTCTCCTGGGGGGTCCCCTGTGGCAGAAAACAGTACTCTTCCCTTCCCACAGAATGAACCCAAACACTTGGGAGCTTGGACAATCCGCCGAGAGGAAGGCTCTTCCTCGGCCCCTGAAGCAACCCCTACCCTGAACGGCCACTCTGAACGCAACACCCAGAGAAAAAAGCCTGAGCGACTGCCTCCCACTTGCCCTCCTTTGATATCCAGAGGATCTCCCCTCTCGGACTGGAGATCAGGCCTGCCATTACCTTGGCCCCTACCTGAGCCAAGTTTGCTTTTTCAGACATCTGTCCCCACAGCCCTGGCAAACACAGCCTCTAGGCTGGGTCCTCTGGAGCCATACCACAGGACCATGCCTGCTCTCTCCTGGGAAACTCTGTCCATTCCTTTGGCCACACACCTCCAGAATATGAGAAACCTCAAGGCCCCCGAGGACATACCATTACCGGGAGCCTGCCTTCACACACAGGGGCCTCCGGACACAAGCTGAGCTGCTACCTCCTTGAAGGCATGCACACAGATGTCAACAGTGATAGAAGGTTGAGCCGGACAGGCCCTTAGGCCCTAATCTCAACTCTTGCTTTGTTTTCCAGGTGTCACTCCTCAGAGGCTTTGGTTCGAAGAACAGGATATGGGGCTTTCCTGAGGCACTGAACAGAACTTCTCTCGTCTCCACATGGGATGCTTCCTTGTTGGAGCCGTGTCAAACACCTCAGGTTGGAGAATCCTGCAGAGTCCCTGAGCCACCTCCACATTCCAAGGTCTCCCAGGCCACCAAGCCACAGTAGGACTCATCTTCAGGAGAGTCCATTTCAACTCTCCCCTCTGGGTAGCTCACCCAGGAGCCCGCAGATTGAGCCTGCCTTGTCCTGACTAAAGAGTGGGAATATGAGGTGGCGTTCCCAGGCATCCATGCTTAGACACCTACTCTCGAGTCTTTCCGTATGGGGCCTCCTGGAACCATCCAATAGCACTCGACTGTCGTGCAGAAGGAAACCTTGAGGTTTGGAGTAGTTCACAAATCCCATCGTAGGCAAACCTCCCTGGCCTCATGAAGCCCCCACACCCTTCAGGAAGAGGCCATGCTGGACAAAAACTCTAGCCTGAGGCACGTCTCATAGTTGACATGACCTCAGTGCAGGATATCTCGATTCAGCCTCTCAGAGTGGGCCTGCCGTGCCATCGGTCCCAAACCTCACGCTAGCTTGTGTTTTCAGACTTCCTTCCTCACACTCCTGGCAAACAAGCCCTCCGGACTAGGAACTCCAGAACCACAACCCAGCCCAGGGTCTGCCCAAGGGAAGAAAAACGTTTCCCTGTGGGGCTCTCTCCAGAAAACCCAGATGAGGATCAACCTGATCGGGCCTCGACGGTACCCGAACTGGATAGGCTGCTCTGGGCACTCATGCTCTGTCTGACACAGCCTGAAGCCAGACGTCCAGACAGACAAGGAGACAGCTGGCCGCACACCCAGCACTTCGGACACGCCATGGTCTTATGCCGCCACCTCTTCCTAACCTTGGTTTTCAGATATCTGAACCTAGACATTATATCAATTCTCCACACAGCTGGGTATCGCAAGCACAATACAGAACTCCTCCTTCCCCGTGGCTGTAAAGCTTGCTCTTGGCATGGAGTCACACCTTCAGGGTGGGAGAAACCTTCCTGGTCCCTGATGCCACGCCCAAACTTGAGTGATGCTTGGGCACAAATTCACACTCTGACCCTCAGCATGAGCCCCATGTCAAAGAAAGGCCTGTCAGGGCCTGGGCCAAGAGCCCGCATATGGGGCTTGCCAAGCCACTTTGCACCCAATCCTCACCAGTGTTTGAGTTTTCCAGTCGCCCCGCCCGTACCTGGGGCTCTGTTCTGGAATCCCTTTCTTGGAGAGACACATGAGCCAGACAACACGACTCCACCCTTCCCACAAAATGACCCCAAACTCTTGGGAGCTGGGACATATCCACAGAGAGGGATACTCGTCCACAGTCCCTGAGGCCACCCCTCCAATCCACGGCTATCTCGGACACAACATCCAGAGACAAAAGCCTGAAGGAAAGCCTCCCACTCGCCCTTGTTTCAGAGGCCCAGGAGATCCCTCTCGGGCTACACATCCGGCCTGCCATACCCTAGGCGCCACTCATAAGCTGAGTTTGTGTTTTCAGACTTCTGTCCCCTCAGCCTGGACCCACACAACCGCCAGGCTAGGGCCTCTGGAGCCACAGCGAAAGATTGTGCCTGCCCTCTCCAAGGAAATTGTGCCCAATCCATTGACCACAAACCTACAGGTTAGGGAAAAGCTCCAAGGCCCCTGAGGCCATCAATAGTGTAGGCCACCCTGGACTAAGAGGGGCTCTCTGACACCAGCGGAGCAACTATCTCCACTTAGACTCTCAGACAGTGTCCCCAGAGACAGAAGGTTGAAATGGACAGGCCCCCAGGCCCTAATCTGAACCTTAGCTCTGGTTTCCATGTGTCCGTCCTCAGAGGTCTGTTTTCGTAGACCAGCACACGGGGCTTTTCTGAGGCACCAAACCAAACCTCTCTCGCCTCCACATGGGGAGCTTACTTACTGGGGATGTATCAAACCCTTCAGGTAGGAGAGTTCCGCAGGGCCACTGAACAACCAGCACATTCCAAGGTTTCCATGGACCCAAACGCACATTATGACGCATCCTCAGGAGAGGCCATTTCAACTCAGCCCCCTGGTTAGCGTGCCCCAGAGGCAGCAGATCAAACATATCTTGTGGCTAATGGCCAATGGGAATGCGAGGCATGCTGTACAGGGATCCATCCTTCGAACCGTGCTCTCCAGTCCTTCCGTATGGTATGTCCTGGAGCCATGCAACAGGACTCGAATGTCCCACAGAAGGAA
This sequence comes from Mustela nivalis, assembly GCF_964662115.1. NCBI lineage: Eukaryota > Metazoa > Chordata > Mammalia > Carnivora > Mustelidae > Mustela > Mustela nivalis. Next base: position 265,345 of record NW_028135738.1, on the reverse strand, counting down.
ACCTGGTGGTTTGGGGCAACCTCCAAACTCAGCGTGGGAAAACTTCCTTGGCCTCATGAGGCCCCCGCTTCATGAAGGTGCCATCATGGACACATACTCCAGCCTCAGCCAACGTCTGATCCTCAGCCTGACTTCAGATGCAGGAGATTTTGATTCAGCCTCTGCCTAGTGGGCCTGCTCTGCCCTTGGCTCCAATCCTCACTTTAGCTTGTGTTCCTAGACTTCCGTCCTCACACTCCTGGCCCACAAACCCTCCCTTCTGGGAATTCTGGGGCCACAATGAAGCACTCCGCCTGCCTCCCAGGAGAAAAACTTTGTCTATGGTGCTGCCCAGAAACCCCAAATGAGGATCAAACTGCTTGGCCCTCGGCAACACCCCAATTGCATAGGCTACCTTAAACACTGATGCTCTGTCGCAAATAGCCTGAGCCCAGACCTTCCAACAGACACCGACACAGCTGGCTGCACACCCAGCACATTGGACCCGCCACTGCCTTAGGCCACCATCCATTCCCAACCTGGGTTTTCAGTCATCAGAACCTAGACCTTATCTCCAATCCCTGCACAGGGGGGAACCTGATGCACAAGTCAGAACCCCTCCTTCCCCATGGCAAGAAACCTTGCTGCTGGCAGTGAGTCAAACCTTCAGTGTAGGAGAAAACGGCATGGCCCATGAGGCCACGCCCATGTGTGAGGGCCGCCTTGCGCACAAACACACATTGTGACCCTCAGCGTGAGTACCTTATTCAAGTAACGCCTCTCAGTGATTGGACCAAGAGCCCGCATATGTGGCTTGCCATGCCCATAGGCACGCAGGACTAACTAGATGGTGTGTATTCCAGTTGAGGGAACCCACTGCTGTGCTCTAGAGTCCCTCTCCTGGGGGGTCCCCTGTGGCAGAAAACAGTACTCTTCCCTTCCCACAGAATGAACCCAAACACTTGGGAGCTTGGACAATCCCCCGAGAGGAAGGCTCTTCCTCGGCCCCTGAAGCAACCCCTACCCTGAACGGCCACTGTGAACGCAACACCCAGAGACAATAGCCTGAGCGACTGCCTCCCACTTGCCCTCCTTTGATATCCAGAGGATCTCCCCTCTCGGACTGGAGATCAGGCCTGCCATTACCTTGGCCCCTACCTGAGCCAAGTTTGCTTTTTCAGACATCTGTCCCCACAGCCCTGGCAAACACAGCCTCTAGGCTGGGTCCTCTGGAGCCATACCACAGGACCATGCCTGCTCTCTCCTGGGAAACTCTGTCCATTCCTTTGGCCACACACCTCCAGAATATGAGAAACCTCAAGGCCCCCGAGGACATACCATTACCGGGAGCCTCCCTGCACACACAGGGGCCTTCGGACACAAGCTGAGCTGCTACCTCCATGAAGGCATGCACACAGATGTCAACAGAGATAGAAGGTTGAGCCGGACAGGCCCTTAGGCCCTAATCTCAACTCTTGATTTGTTTTCCAGGTGTCACTCCTCAGAGGCTTTGGTTCGAAGAACAGGATATGGGGCTTTCCTGAGGCACTGAACAGAACTTCTCTCGTCTCCACATGGGAAGCTTCCTTGTTGGAGCCGTGTCAAACACCTCAGGTTGGAGAATCCTGCAGAGTCCCTGAGCCACCTCCACATTCCAAGGTCTCCCAGGCCACCAAGCCACAGTAGGACTCATCTTCAGGAGAGTCCATTTCAACTCTCCCCTCTGGGTAGCTCACCCAGGAGCCCGCAGATTGAGCCTGCCTTGTCCTGACTAAAGAGTGGGAATATGAGGTGGCGTTCCCAGGCATCCATGCTTAGACACCTGCTCTCGAGTCTTTCCGTATGGGGCCTCCTGGAACCATCCAATAGCACTCGACTTTCATGCAGAAGGAAACCTTGAGGTTTGGAGTAGTTCACAAATCCCATCGTAGGCAAACCTTCCTGGCCTCATGAGGCCCCCACACCATTCAGGAAGAGGCCATGCTGGACAAAAACTCTAGCCTGAGGCACGTCTCAGAGTTGACATGACCTCAGTGCAGGAGATCTCGATTCAGCCTCTCAGAGTGGGCCTGCCGTGCCATCGGTCCCAAACCTCACGCTAGCTTGTGTTTTCAGACTTTCTTCCTCACACTCCTGGCAAACAAGCCCTCCGGACTAGGAACTCCAGAACCACAACCCAGCCCAGGGTCTGCCCATGGGAAGAAAAACGTTTCCCTGTGGGGCTCTCTCCAGAAAACCCAGATGAGGATCAACCTGCTCGGGCCTCGACGGTACCCGAACTGGATAGGCTGCTCTGGGCACTCATGCTCTGTCTGACACAGCCTGAAGCCAGACGTCCTACAGACAAGGAGACAGCTGGCCGCACACCCAGCACTACGGACACGCCATGGTCTTATGCCGTCACCTTTTCCTAACCTTGGTTTTCAGATATCTGAACTTAGACATTATATCAGTTCTCCACACAGCTGGGTATTGCAAGCACAACACAGAACTCCTCCTTCCCCGTGGCTGTAAAGCTTGCTCTTGGCATGGAGTCACACCTTCAGGGTGGGAGAAACGTTCCTGGTTCCTGATGCCACGCCCAAACTTGAGTGCTGCTTGGGCACAAATTCACACTCTGACCCTCAGCATGAGCCCCATGTCAAAGAAAGGCCTGTCAGGGCCTGGGCCAAGAGCCCGCATATGGGGCTTGCCAAGCCCCTATGCACCCAATCCTCACCAGTGTTTGAGTTTTCCAGTCGCCCAGCCCGTACCTGGGGCTCTGCTCTGGAATCACTTTCTTGGAGAAACACATGAGCCAGACAACACTTTTCCACCCTTCCCACAAAATGACCCCAAACTCTTGGGAGCTGGGACATATCCCCAGACAGAGATACTCGTCCACAGTCCCTGAGGCCACCCCTCCAATCCACGGCTATCCCGGACACAACATCCAGAGACAAAATCCTGAAGGAACGCCTCCCACTCGCCCTTGTTTCAGAGGCCCAGGAGCTCCCTCTCGGGCTGTACATCCGGCCTGCCATACCCTAGGCGCCACTCATAAGCTGAGTTTGTGTTTTCAGACTTCTGTGCACACAGCCTGGACCCACACAACCGCCAGGCTAGGGCCTCTGGAGCCACAGCGAAAGATTGTGCCTGCCCTCTCCAAGGAAATTGTGCCCAATCCATTGACCACAACCCTACAGGTTAGGGAAAAGCTCCAAGGCCCCTGAGGCCATCAATAGTGTAGGCCACCCTGGACTAAGAGGGGCTCTCTGACACCAGCGGAGCAACTATCTCCACTTAGACTCTCAGACAGTGTCCCCAGAGACAGAAGGTTGAAATGGACAGGCCCCCAGGCCCTAATCTGAACCTTAGCTTTGGTTTCCATGTGTCCGTCCTCAGAGGTCTGTTTTCGTAGACCAGCACACGGGGCTTTTCTGAAGCACCAAACCAAACCTCTCTCGTCTCCACATGGGGAGCTTACTTACTGGGGATGTATCAAACCCTTCAGGTAGGAGAGTTCCGCAGGGCCACTGAACAACCAGCACATTCCAAGGTTTCCATGGACCCAAACGCACATTATGACGCATCCTCAGGAGAGGCCATTTCATCTCAGCCCCCTGGTTAGCGTGCCCCACAGGCAGCAGATCAAACATATCTTGTGGCTAATGGCCAATGGGAATTCGAGGCATGCTGTACAGGGATCCATCCTTCGAACCGTGCTCTCCAGTCCTTCCGTATGGTATGTCCTGGAGCCATGCAAAAGGACTCGAATATCCCACAGAAGGAAACCTGGTGGTTTGGGGCAACCTCCAAACTCAGCGTGGGAAAACTTCCTTGGCCTCATGAGGCCCCCGCTTCATGAAGGTGCCATCATGGACACATACTCCAGCCTCAGACAACGTCTGATCCTCAGCCTGACTTCAGATGCAGGAGATTTTGATTCAGCCTCTGCCTAGTGGGCCTGCTCTGCCCTTGGCTCCAATCCTCACTTTAGCTTGTGTTCCTAGACTTCCGTCCTCACACTCCTGGCCCACAAACCCTCCCTTCTGGGAATTCTGGGGCCACAATGAAGCACTCCGCCTGCCGCCCAGGAGAAAAACTTTGTCTATGGTGCTGCCCAGAAACCCCAAATGAGGATCAAACTGCTTGGCCCTCGGCAACACCCCAATTGCATAGGCTACCTTAACCACTGATGCTCTGTCGCAAATAGCCTGAGCCCAGACCTTCCAACAGACACCGACACAGCTGGCTGCACACCCAGCACATTGGACCCGCCACTGCCTTAGGCCACCATCCATTCCCAACCTGGGTTTTCAGTCATCAGAACCTAGACCTTATCTCCAATCCCTGCACAGGGGGGAACCTGATGCACAAGTCAGAACCCCTCCTTCCCCATGGCAAGAAACCTTGCTGCTGGCAGTGAGTCAAACCTTCAGTGTAGGAGAAAACGGCATGGCCCATGAGGCCACGCCCATGTGTGAGGGCCGCCTTGCGCACAAACACACATTGTGACCCTCAGCGTGAGTACCTTATTCAAGTAACGCCTCTCAGTGATTGGACCAAGAGCCCGCATATGTGGCTTGCCATGCCCATAGGCACGCAGGACTAACTAGATGGTGTGTATTCCAGTTGAGGGAACCCACTGCTGTGCTCTAGAGTCCCTCTCCTGGGGGGTCCCCTGTGGCAGAAAACAGTACTCTTCCCTTCCCACAGAATGAACCCAAACACTTGGGAGCTTGGACAATCCCCCGAGAGGAAGGCTCTTCCTCGGCCCCTGAAGCAACCCCTACCCTGAACGGCCACTGTGAACGCAACACCCAGAGACAAAAGCCTGAGCGACTGCCTCCCACTTGCCCTCCTTTGATATCCAGAGGATCTCCCCTCTCGGACTGGAGATCAGGCCTGCCATTACCTTGGCCCCTACCTGAGCCAAGTTTGCTTTTTCAGACATCTGTCCCCACAGCCCTGGCAAACACAGCCTCTAGGCTGGGTCCTCTGGAGCCATACCACAGGACCATGCCTGCTCTCTCCTGGGAAACTCTGTCCATTCCTTTGGCCACACACCTCCAGAATATGAGAAACCTCAAGGCCCCCGAGAACATACCATTACCGGGAGCCTCCCTGCACACACAGGGGCCTTCGGACACAAGCGGAGCTGCTACCTCCATGAAGGCATGCACACAGATGTCAACAGAGATAGAAGGTTGAGCCGGACAAGCCCTTAGGCCCTAATCTCAACTCTTGCTTTGTTTTCCAGGTGTCACTCCTCAGAGGCTTTGGTTCGAAGAACAGGATATGGGGCTTTCCTGAGGCACTGAACAGAACTTCTCTCGTCTCCACATGGGATGCTTCCTTGTTGGAGCCGTGTCAAACACCTCAGGTTGGAGAATCCTGCAGAGTCCCTGAGCCACCTCCACATTCCAAGGTCTCCCAGGCCACCAAGCCACAGTAGGACTCATCTTCAGGAGAGTCCATTTCAACTCTCCCCTCTGGGTAGCTCACCCAGGATCCCGCAGATTGAGCCTGCCTTGTCCTGACTAAAGAGTGGGAATATGAGGTGGCGTTCCCAGGCATCCATGCTTAGACACCTACTCTCGAGTCTTTCCGTATGGGGCCTCCTGGAACCATCCAATAGCACTCGACTGTCGTGCAGAAGGAAACCTTGAGGTTTGGAGTAGTTCACAAATCCCATCGTAGGCAAACCTCCCTGGCCTCATGAAGCCCCCACACCCTTCAGGAAGAGGCCATGCTGGACAAAAACTCTAGCCTGAGGACGTCTCATAGTTGACATGACCTCAGTGCAGGATATCTCGATTCAGCCTCTCAGAGTGGGCCTGCCGTGCCATCGGTCCCAAACCTCACGCTAGCTTGTGTTTTCAGACTTCCTTCCTCACACTCCTGGCAAACAAGCCCTCCGGACTAGGAACTCCAGAACCACAACCCAGCCCAGGGTCTGCCCAAGGGAAAAAAACGTTTCCCTGTGGGGCTCTCTCCAGAAAACCCAGATGAGGATCAACCTGCTCGGGCCTCGACGGTACCCGAACTGGATAGGCTGCTCTGGGCACTCATGCTCTGTCTGACACAGCCTGAAGCCAGACGTCCAGACAGACAAGGAGACAGCTGGCCGCACACCCAGCACTTCGGACACGCCATGGTCTTATGCCGCCACCTCTTCCTAACCTTGGTTTTCAGATATCTGAACCTAGACATTATATCAATTCTCCACACAGCTGGGTATCGCAAGCACAACACAGAACTCCTCCTTCCCCGTGGCTGTAAAGCTTGCTCTTGGCATGGAGTCACACCTTCAGGGTGGGAGAAACCTTCCTGGTCCCTGATGCCACGCCCAAACTTGAGTGCTGCTTGGGCACAAATTCACTTTCTGAACCTCAGCATGAGCCCCATGTCAAAGAAAGGCCTGTCAGGCCCTGGGCCAAGAGCACGCATATGGGGCTTGCCAAGCCCCTTTGCACCCAATCCTCACCAGTGTTTGAGTTTTCCAGTCGCCCCGCCCGTACCTGGGGCTCTGTTCTGGAATCCCTTTCTTGGAGAGACACATGAGCCAGACAACACGACTCCACCCTTCCCACAAAATGACCCCAAACTCTTGGGAGCTGGGACATATCCACAGAGTGGGATACTCGTCCACAGTCCCTGAGGCCACCCCTCCAATCCACGGCTATCTCGGACACAACATCCAGAGACAAAAGCCTGAAGGAACGCCTCCCACTCGCCCTTGTTTCAGAGGCCCAGGAGATCCCTCTCGGGCTACACATCCGGCCTGCCATACCCTAGGCGCCACTCATAAGCTGAGTTTGTGTTTTCAGACTTCTGTGCCCTCAGCCTGGACCCACACAACCGCCAGGCTAGGGCCTCTGGAGCCACAGCGAAAGATTGTGCCTGCCCTCTCCAAGGAAATTGTGCCCAATCCATTGACCACAACCCTACAGGTTAGGGAAAAGCTCCAAGGCCCCTGAGGCCATCAATAGTGTAGGCCACCCTGGACTAAGAGGGGCTCTCTGACACCAGCGGAGCAACTATCTCCACTTAGACTCTCAGACAGTGTCCCCAGAGACAGAAGGTTGAAATGGACAGGCCCCCAGGCCCTAATCTGAACTTTAGCTCTGGTTTCCATGTGTCCGTCCTCAGAGGTCTGTTTTCGTAGACCAGCACACGGGGCTTTTCTGAGGCACCAAACCAAACCACTCTCGCCTCCACATGGGGAGCTTACTTACTGGGGATGTATCAAACCCTTCAGGTAGGAGAGTTCCGCAGGGCCACTGAACAACCAGCACATTCCAAGGTTTCCATGGACCCAAACGCACATTATGACGCATCCTCAGGAGAGGCCATTTCAACTCAGCCCCCTGGTTAGCGTGCCCCAGAGGCAGCAGATCAAACATATCTTGTGGCTAATGGCCAATGGGAATGCGAGGCATGCTGTACAGGGATCCATCCTTCGAACCGTGCTCTCCAGTCCTTCCGTATGGTATGTCCTGGAGCCATGCAACAGGACTCGAATGTCCCACAGAAGGAAACCTGGTGGTTTGGGGCAACCTCCAAACTCAGCGTGGGAAAACTTCCTTGGCCTCATGAGGCCCCCGCTTCATGAAGGTGCCATCATGGACACATACTCCAGCCTCAGCCAACGTCTGATCCTCAGCCTGACTTCAGATGCAGGAGATTTTGATTCAGCCTCTGCCTAGTGGGCCTGCTCTGCCCTTGGCTCCAATCCTCACTTTAGCTTGTGTTCCTAGACTTCCGTCCTCACACTCTTGGCCCACAAACCCTCCCTTCTGGGAATTCTGGGGCCACAATGGAGCACTCCGCCTGCCTCCCAGGAGAAAAACTTTGTCTATGGTGCTGCCCAGAAACCCCAAATGAGGATCAAACTGTTTGGCCCTCGGCAACACCCCAATTGCATAGGCTACCTTAAACACTGATGCTCTGTCGCAAATAGCCTGAGCCCAGACCTTCCAACAGACACCGACACAGCTGGCTGCACACCCAGCACATTGGACCCGCCACTGCCTTAGGCCACCATCCATTCCCAACCTGGGTTTTCAGTCATCAGAACCTAGACCTTATCTCCAATCCCTGCACAGGGCGGAACCTGATGCACAAGTCAGAACCCCTCCTTCCCCATGGCAAGAAACCTTGCTGCTGGCAGTGAGTCAAACCTTCAGTGTAGGAGAAAACGGCATGGCCCATGAGGCCACGCCCATGTGTGAGGGCCGCCATGGGCACAAACACACATTGTGACCCTCAGCGTGAGTACCTTATTCAAGTAACGCCTCTCAGTGATTGGACCAAGAGCCCGCATATGTGGCTTGCCATGCCCATAGGCACGCAGGACTAACTAGATGGTGTGTATTCCAGTTGAGGGAACCCACTGCTGTGCTCTAGAGTCCCTCTCCTGGGGGGTCCCCTGTGGCAGAAAACAGTACTCTTCCCTTCCCACAGAATGAACCCAAACACTTGGGAGCTTGGACAATCCCCCGAGAGGAAGGCTCTTCCTCGGCCCCTGAAGCAACCCCTACCCTGAACGGCCACTGTGAACGCAACACCCAGAGACAAAAGCCTGAGCGACTGCCTCCCACTTGCCCTCCTTTGATATCCAGAGGATCTCCCCTCTCGGACTGGAGATCAGGCCTGCCATTACCTTGGCCCCTACCTGAGCCAAGTTTGCTTTTTCAGACATCTGTCCCCACAGCCCTGGCAAACACAGCCTCTAGGCTGGGTCCTCTGGAGCCATACCACAGGACCATGCCTGCTCTCTCCTGGGAAACTCTGTCCATTCCTTTGGCCACACACCTCCAGAATATGAGAAACCTCAAGGCCCCCGAGGACATACCATTACCGGGAGCCTCCCTGCACACACAGGGGCCTTCGGACACAAGCGGAGCTGCTACCTCCATGAAGGCATGCACACCGATGTCAACAGAGATAGAAGGTTGAGCCGGACAGGCCCTTAGGCCCTAATCTCAACTCTTGCTTTGTTTTCCAGGTGTCACTCCTCAGAGGCTTTGGTTCGAAGAACAGGATATGGGGCTTTCCTGAGGCACTGAACAGAACTTCTCTCGTCTCCACATGGGAAGCTTCCTTGTTGGAGCCGTGTCAAACACCTCAGGTTGGAGAATCCTGCAGAGTCCCTGAGCCACCTCCACATTCCAAGGTCTCCCAGGCCACCAAGCCACAGTAGGACTCATCTTCAGGAGAGTCCATTTCAACTCTCCCCTCTGGGTAGCTCACCCAGGAGCCCGCAGATTGAGCCTGCCTTGTCCTGACTAAAGAGTGGGAATATGAGGTGGCGTTCCCAGGCATCCATGCTTAGACACCTGCTCTCGAGTCTTTCCGTATGGGGCCTCCTGGAACCATCCAATAGCACTCGACTTTCGTGCAGAAGGAAACCTTGAGGTTTGGAGTAGTTCACAAATCCCATCGTAGGCAAATTTTCCTGGCCTCATGAGGCCCCCACACCATTCAGGAAGAGGCCATGCTGGACAAAAACTCTAGCCTGAGGCACGTCTCAGATTTGAAATGACCTCAGTGCAGGAGATCTCGATTCAGCCTCTCAGAGTGGGCCTGCCGTGCCATCGGTCCCAAACCTCACGCTAGCTTGTGTTTTCAGACTTTCTTCCTCACACTCCTGGCAAACAAGCCCTCCGGACTAGGAACTCCAGAACCACAACCCAGCCCAGGGTCTGCCCATGGGAAGAAAAACGTTTCCCTGTGGGGCTCTCTCCAGAAAACCCAGATGAGGATCAACCTGCTCGGGCCTCGACGGTACCCGAACTGGATAGGCTGCTCTGGGCACTCATGCTCTGTCTGACACAGCCTGAAGCCAGACGTCCTACAGACAAGGAGACAGCTGGCCGCACACCCAGCACTACGGACACGCCATGGTCTTATGCCGTCACCTTTTCCTAACCTTGGTTTTCAGATATCTGAACTTAGACATTATATCAGTTCTCCACACAGCTGGGTATTGCAAGCACAACACAGAACTCCTCCTTCCCCGTGGCTGTAAAGCTTGCTCTTGGCATGGAGTCACACCTTCAGGGTGGGAGAAACGTTCCTGGTTCCTGATGCCACGCCCAAACTTGAGTGCTGCTTGGGCACAAATTCACACTCTGACCCTCAGCATGAGCCCCATGTCAAAGAAAGGCCTGTCAGGGCCTGGGCCAAGAGCCCGCATATGGGGCTTGCCAAGCCCCTATGCACCCAATCCTCACCAGTGTTTGAGTTTTCCAGTCGCCCAGCCCGTACCTGGGGCTCTGCTCTGGAATCACTTTCTTGGAGAAACACATGAGCCAGACAACACTTTTCCACCCTTCCCACAAAATGACCCCAAACTCTTGGGAGCTGGGACATATCCCCAGACAGAGATACTCGTCCACAGTCCCTGAGGCCACCCCTCCAATCCACGGCTATCCCGGACACAACATCCAGAGACAAAATCCTGAAGGAACGCCTCCCACTCGCCCTTGTTTCAGAGGCCCAGGAGCTCCCTCTCGGGCTGTACATCCGGCCTGCCATACCCTAGGCGCCACTCATAAGCTGAGTTTGTGTTTTCAGACTTCTGTGCACACAGCCTGGACCCACACAACCGCCAGGCTAGGGCCTCTGGAGCCACAGCGAAAGATTGTGCCTGCCCTCTCCAAGGAAATTGTGCCCAATCCATTGACCACAACCCTACAGGTTAGGGAAAAGCTCCAAGGCCCCTGAGGCCATCAATAGTGTAGGCCACCCTGGACTAAGAGGGGCTCTCTGACACCAGCGGAGCAACTATCTCCACTTAGACTCTCAGACAGTGTCCCCAGAGACAGAAGGTTGAAATGGACAGGCCCCCAGGCCCTAATCTGAACCTTAGCTTTGGTTTCCATGTGTCCGTCCTCAGAGGTCTGTTTTCGTAGACCAGCACACGGGGCTTTTCTGAAGCACCAAACCAAACCTCTCTCGTCTCCACATGGGGAGCTTACTTACTGGGGATGTATCAAACCCTTCAGGTAGGAGAGTTCCGCAGGGCCACTGAACAACCAGCACATTCCAAGGTTTCCATGGACCCAAACGCACATTATGACGCATCCTCAGGAGAGGCCATTTCATCTCAGCCCCCTGGTTAGCGTGCCCCACAGGCAGCAGATCAAACATATCTTGTGGCTAATGGCCAATGGGAATTCGAGGCATGCTGTACAGGGATCCATCCTTCGAACCGTGCTCTCCAGTCCTTCCGTATGGTATGTCCTGGAGCCATGCAAAAGGACTCGAATATCCCACAGAAGGAAACCTGGTGGTTTGGGGCAACCTCCAAACTCAGCGTGGGAAAACTTCCTTGGCCTCATGAGGCCCCCGCTTCATGAAGGTGCCATCATGGACACATACTCCAGCCTCAGACAACGTCTGATCCTCAGCCTGACTTCAGATGCAGGAGATTTTGATTCAGCCTCTGCCTAGTGGGCCTGCTCTGCCCTTGGCTCCAATCCTCACTTTAGCTTGTGTTCCTAGACTTCCGTCCTCACACTCCTGGCCCACAAACCCTCCCTTCTGGGAATTCTGGGGCCACAATGAAGCACTCCGCCTGCCTCCCAGGAGAAAAACTTTGTCTATGGTGCTGCCCAGAAACCCCAAATGAGGATCAAACTGCTTGGCCCTCGGCAACACCCCAATTGCATAGGCTACCTTAACCACTGATGCTCTGTCGCAAATAGCCTGAGCCCAGACCTTCCAACAGACACCGACACAGCTGGCTGCACACCCAGCACATTGGACCCGCCACTGCCTTAGGCCACCATCCATTCCCAACCTGGGTTTTCAGTCATCAGAACCTAGACCTTATCTCCAATCCCTGCACAGGGGGGAACCTGATGCACAAGTCAGAACCCCTCCTTCCCCATGGCAAGAAACCTTGCTGCTGGCAGTGAGTCAAACCTTCAGTGTAGGAGAAAACGGCATGGCCCATGAGGCCACGCCCATGTGTGAGGGCCGCCTTGCGCACAAACACACATTGTGACCCTCAGCGTGAGTACCTTATTCAAGTAACGCCTCTCAGTGATTGGACCAAGAGCCCGCATATGTGGCTTGCCATGCCCATAGGCACGCAGGACTAACTAGATGGTGTGTATTCCAGTTGAGGGAACCCACTGCTGTGCTCTAGAGTCCCTCTCCTGGGGGGTCCCCTGTGGCAGAAAACAGTACTCTTCCCTTCCCACAGAATGAACCCAAACACTTGGGAGCTTGGACAATCCCCCGAGAGGAAGGCTCTTCCTCGGCCCCTGAAGCAACCCCTACCCTGAACGGCCACTGTGAACGCAACACCCAGAGACAAAAGCCTGAGCGACTGCCTCCCACTTGCCCTCCTTTGATATCCAGAGGATCTCCCCTCTCGGACTGGAGATCAGGCCTGCCATTACCTTGGCCCCTACCTGAGCCAAGTTTGCTTTTTCAGACATCTGTCCCCACAGCCCTGGCAAACACAGCCTCTAGGCTGGGTCCTCTGGAGCCATACCACAGGACCATGCCTGCTCTCTCCTGGGAAACTCTGTCCATTCCTTTGGCCACACACCTCCAGAATATGAGAAACCTCAAGGCCCCCGAGAACATACCATTACCGGGAGCCTCCCTGCACACACAGGGGCCTTCGGACACAAGCGGAGCTGCTACCTCCATGAAGGCATGCACACAGATGTCAACAGAGATAGAAGGTTGAGCCGGACAAGCCCTTAGGCCCTAATCTCAACTCTTGCTTTGTTTTCCAGGTGTCACTCCTCAGAGGCTTTGGTTCGAAGAACAGGATATGGGGCTTTCCTGAGGCACTGAACAGAACTTCTCTCGTCTCCACATGGGATGCTTCCTTGTTGGAGCCGTGTCAAACACCTCAGGTTGGAGAATCCTGCAGAGTCCCTGAGCCACCTCCACATTCCAAGGTCTCCCAGGCCACCAAGCCACAGTAGGACTCATCTTCAGGAGAGTCCATTTCAACTCTCCCCTCTGGGTAGCTCACCCAGGATCCCGCAGATTGAGCCTGCCTTGTCCTGACTAAAGAGTGGGAATATGAGGTGGCGTTCCCAGGCATCCATGCTTAGACACCTACTCTCGAGTCTTTCCGTATGGGGCCTCCTGGAACCATCCAATAGCACTCGACTGTCGTGCAGAAGGAAACCTTGAGGTTTGGAGTAGTTCACAAATCCCATCGTAGGCAAACCTCCCTGGCCTCATGAAGCCCCCACACCCTTCAGGAAGAGGCCATGCTGGACAAAAACTCTAGCCTGAGGACGTCTCATAGTTGACATGACCTCAGTGCAGGATATCTCGATTCAGCCTCTCAGAGTGGGCCTGCCGTGCCATCGGTCCCAAACCTCACGCTAGCTTGTGTTTTCAGACTTCCTTCCTCACACTCCTGGCAAACAAGCCCTCCGGACTAGGAACTCCAGAACCACAACCCAGCCCAGGGTCTGCCCAAGGGAAAAAAACGTTTCCCTGTGGGGCTCTCTCCAGAAAACCCAGATGAGGATCAACCTGCTCGGGCCTCGACGGTACCCGAACTGGATAGGCTGCTCTGGGCACTCATGCTCTGTCTGACACAGCCTGAAGCCAGACGTCCAGACAGACAAGGAGACAGCTGGCCGCACACCCAGCACTTCGGACACGCCATGGTCTTATGCCGCCACCTCTTCCTAACCTTGGTTTTCAGATATCTGAACCTAGACATTATATCAATTCTCCACACAGCTGGGTATCGCAAGCACAACACAGAACTCCTCCTTCCCCGTGGCTGTAAAGCTTGCTCTTGGCATGGAGTCACACCTTCAGGGTGGGAGAAACCTTCCTGGTCCCTGATGCCACGCCCAAACTTGAGTGCTGCTTGGGCACAAATTCACTTTCTGAACCTCAGCATGAGCCCCATGTCAAAGAAAGGCCTGTCAGGCCCTGGGCCAAGAGCACGCATATGGGGCTTGCCAAGCCCCTTTGCACCCAATCCTCACCAGTGTTTGAGTTTTCCAGTCGCCCCGCCCGTACCTGGGGCTCTGTTCTGGAATCCCTTTCTTGGAGAGACACATGAGCCAGACAACACGACTCCACCCTTCCCACAAAATGACCCCAAACTCTTGGGAGCTGGGACATATCCACAGAGTGGGATACTCGTCCACAGTCCCTGAGGCCACCCCTCCAATCCACGGCTATCTCGGACACAACATCCAGAGACAAAAGCCTGAAGGAACGCCTCCCACTCGCCCTTGTTTCAGAGGCCCAGGAGATCCCTCTCGGGCTACACATCCGGCCTGCCATACCCTAGGCGCCACTCATAAGCTGAGTTTGTGTTTTCAGACTTCTGTGCCCTCAGCCTGGACCCACACAACCGCCAGGCTAGGGCCTCTGGAGCCACAGCGAAAGATTGTGCCTGCCCTCTCCAAGGAAATTGTGCCCAATCCATTGACCACAACCCTACAGGTTAGGGAAAAGCTCCAAGGCCCCTGAGGCCATCAATAGTGTAGGCCACCCTGGACTAAGAGGGGCTCTCTGACACCAGCGGAGCAACTATCTCCACTTAGACTCTCAGACAGTGTCCCCAGAGACAGAAGGTTGAAATGGACAGGCCCCCAGGCCCTAATCTGAACTTTAGCTCTGGTTTCCATGTGTCCGTCCTCAGAGGTCTGTTTTCGTAGACCAGCACACGGGGCTTTTCTGAGGCACCAAACCAAACCACTCTCGCCTCCACATGGGGAGCTTACTTACTGGGGATGTATCAAACCCTTCAGGTAGGAGAGTTCCGCAGGGCCACTGAACAACCAGCACATTCCAAGGTTTCCATGGACCCAAACGCACATTATGACGCATCCTCAGGAGAGGCCATTTCAACTCAGCCCCCTGGTTAGCGTGCCCCAGAGGCAGCAGATCAAACATATCTTGTGGCTAATGGCCAATGGGAATGCGAGGCATGCTGTACAGGGATCCATCCTTCGAACCGTGCTCTCCAGTCCTTCCGTATGGTATGTCCTGGAGCCATGCAACAGGACTCGAATGTCCCACAGAAGGAAACCTGGTGGTTTGGGGCAACCTCCAAACTCAGCGTGGGAAAACTTCCTTGGCCTCATGAGGCCCCCGCTTCATGAAGGTGCCATCATGGACACATACTCCAGCCTCAGCCAACGTCTGATCCTCAGCCTGACTTCAGATGCAGGAGATTTTGATTCAGCCTCTGCCTAGTGGGCCTGCTCTGCCCTTGGCTCCAATCCTCACTTTAGCTTGTGTTCCTAGACTTCCGTCCTCACACTCTTGGCCCACAAACCCTCCCTTCTGGGAATTCTGGGGCCACAATGGAGCACTCCGCCTGCCTCCCAGGAGAAAAACTTTGTCTATGGTGCTGCCCAGAAACCCCAAATGAGGATCAAACTGTTTGGCCCTCGGCAACACCCCAATTGCATAGGCTACCTTAAACACTGATGCTCTGTCGCAAATAGCCTGAGCCCAGACCTTCCAACAGACACCGACACAGCTGGCTGCACACCCAGCACATTGGACCCGCCACTGCCTTAGGCCACCATCCATTCCCAACCTGGGTTTTCAGTCATCAGAACCTAGACCTTATCTCCAATCCCTGCACAGGGCGGAACCTGATGCACAAGTCAGAACCCCTCCTTCCCCATGGCAAGAAACCTTGCTGCTGGCAGTGAGTCAAACCTTCAGTGTAGGAGAAAACGGCATGGCCCATGAGGCCACGCCCATGTGTGAGGGCCGCCATGGGCACAAACACACATTGTGACCCTCAGCGTGAGTACCTTATTCAAGTAACGCCTCTCAGTGATTGGACCAAGAGCCCGCATATGTGGCTTGCCATGCCCATAGGCACGCAGGACTAACTAGATGGTGTGTATTCCAGTTGAGGGAACCCACTGCTGTGCTCTAGAGTCCCTCTCCTGGGGGGTCCCCTGTGGCAGAAAACAGTACTCTTCCCTTCCCACAGAATGAACCCAAACACTTGGGAGCTTGGACAATCCCCCGAGAGGAAGGCTCTTCCTCGGCCCCTGAAGCAACCCCTACCCTGAACGGCCACTGTGAACGCAACACCCAGAGACAAAAGCCTGAGCGACTGCCTCCCACTTGCCCTCCTTTGATATCCAGAGGATCTCCCCTCTCGGACTGGAGATCAGGCCTGCCATTACCTTGGCCCCTACCTGAGCCAAGTTTGCTTTTTCAGACATCTGTCCCCACAGCCCTGGCAAACACAGCCTCTAGGCTGGGTCCTCTGGAGCCATACCACAGGACCATGCCTGCTCTCTCCTGGGAAACTCTGTCCATTCCTTTGGCCACACACCTCCAGAATATGAGAAACCTCAAGGCCCCCGAGGACATACCATTACCGGGAGCCTCCCTGCACACACAGGGGCCTTCGGACACAAGCGGAGCTGCTACCTCCATGAAGGCATGCACACCGATGTCAACAGAGATAGAAGGTTGAGCCGGACAGGCCCTTAGGCCCTAATCTCAACTCTTGCTTTGTTTTCCAGGTGTCACTCCTCAGAGGCTTTGGTTCGAAGAACAGGATATGGGGCTTTCCTGAGGCACTGAACAGAACTTCTCTCGTCTCCACATGGGAAGCTTCCTTGTTGGAGCCGTGTCAAACACCTCAGGTTGGAGAATCCTGCAGAGTCCCTGAGCCACCTCCACATTCCAAGGTCTCCCAGGCCACCAAGCCACAGTAGGACTCATCTTCAGGAGAGTCCATTTCAACTCTCCCCTCTGGGTAGCTCACCCAGGAGCCCGCAGATTGAGCCTGCCTTGTCCTGACTAAAGAGTGGGAATATGAGGTGGCGTTCCCAGGCATCCATGCTTAGACACCTGCTCTCGAGTCTTTCCGTATGGGGCCTCCTGGAACCATCCAATAGCACTCGACTTTCGTGCAGAAGGAAACCTTGAGGTTTGGAGTAGTTCACAAATCCCATCGTAGGCAAATTTTCCTGGCCTCATGAGGCCCCCACACCATTCAGGAAGAGGCCATGCTGGACAAAAACTCTAGCCTGAGGCACGTCTCAGATTTGAAATGACCTCAGTGCAGGAGATCTCGATTCAGCCTCTCAGAGTGGGCCTGCCGTGCCATCGGTCCCAAACCTCACGCTAGCTTGTGTTTTCAGACTTCCTTCCTCACACTCCTGGCAAACAAGCCCTCCGGACTAGGAACTCCAGAACCACAACCGAGCCCAGGGTCTGCCCAAGGGAAGAAAGACGTTTCCCTGTGGGGCTCTCTCCAGAAAACCCAGATGAGGATCAACCTGCTCGGGCCTCGACGGTACCCGAACTGGATAGGCTGCTCTGGGAACTCATGCTCTGTCTGACACAGCCTGAAGCCAGACGTCCAGACAGACAAGGAGACAGCTGGCCGCACACCCAGCACTTCGGAAACGCCATGGTCTTATGCCGTCAACTCTTCCTAAACTTGGTTTTCAGATATCTGAACCTAGACATTATATCAATTCTCCACACAGCTGGGTATCGCAAGCACAACACAGAACTCCTCCTTCCCCGTGGCTGTAAAGCTTGCTCTTGGCATGGAGTCACACCTTCAGGGTGGGAGAAACCTTCCTGGTCCCTGATGCCACGCCCAAACTTGAGTGCTGCTTGGGCACAAATTCACACTCTGACCCTCAGCATGAGCCCCATGTCAAAGAAGGGCCTGTCAGGGCCTGGGCCAAGAGCCCGCATCTGGGGCTTGCCAAGCCCCTATGCACACAATCCTCACCAGTGTTTGAGTTTTCCAGTCGCCCAGCCCGTACCTGGGGCTCTGCTCTGGAATCCCTTTCTTGGAGAGACACGTGAGCCAGACAACACGACTCCACCCTTCCCACAAAATGACCCCAAACTCTTGGGAGCTGGGACAAATCCCCAGAGAGGGATACTCGTCCACAGTCCCTGAGGCCACCCCTCCAATCCACGGCTATCTCGGACACAACATCCAGAGACAAAAGCCTGAAGGAACGCCTCCCACTCGCCCTTGTTTCAGAGGCCCAGGAGCTCCCTCTCGGGCTGTACATCCGGCCTGCCATACCCTAGGCGCCACTCATAAGCTGAGTTTGTGTTTTCAGACTTCTGTGCCCTCAGCCTGGACCCACACAACCGCCAGGCTAGGGCCTCTGGAGCCACAGCGAAACATTGTGCCTGCCCTCTCCAAGGAAATTGTGCCCAATCCATTGACCACAACCCTACAGGTTAGGGAAAAGCTCCAAGGCCCCTGAGGCCATCAATAGTGTAGGCCACCCTGGACTAAGAGGGGCTCTCTGACACCAGCGGAGCAACTATCTCCACTTAGACTCTCAGACAGTGTCCCCAGAGACAGAAGGTTGAAATGGACAGGCCCCCAGGCCCTAATCTGAACCTTAGCTCTGGTTTCCATGTGTCCGTCCTCAGAGGTCTGTTTTCGTAGACCAGCACACGGGGCTTTTCTGAGGCACCAAACCAAACCTCTCTCGCCTCCACATGGGGAGCTTACTTACTGGGGATGTATCAAACCCTTCAGGTAGGAGAGTTCCGCAGGGCCACTGAACAACCAGCACATTCCAAGGTTTCCATGGACGCAAACGCACATTATGACGCATCCTCAGGAGAGGCCATTTCAACTCAGCCCCCTGGTTAGCGTGCCCCAGAGGCAGCAGATCAAACATATCTTGTGGCTAATGGCCAATGGGAATGCGAGGCATGCTGTACAGGGATCCATCCTTCGAACCGTGCTCTCCAGTCCTTCCGTATGGTATGTCCTGGAGCCATGCAACAGGACTCGAATGTCCCACAGAAGGAAACCTGGTGGTTTGGGGCAACCTCCAATCTCAGCGTGGGAAAACTTCCTTGGCCTCATGAGGCCCCCGCTTCATGAAGGTGCCATCATGGACACATACTCCAGCCTCAGCCAACGTCTGATCCTCAGCCTGACTTCAGATGCAGGAGATTTTGATTCAGCCTCTGCCTAGTGGGCCTGCTCTGCCCTTGGCTCCAATCCTCACTTTAGCTTGTGTTCCTAGACTTCCGTCCTCACACTCCTGGCCCACAAACCCTCCCTTCTGGGAATTCTGGGGCCACAATGAAGCACTCCGCCTGCCTCCCAGGAGAAAAACTTTGTCTATGGTGCTGCCCAGAAACCCCAAATGAGGATCAAACTGCTTGGCCCTCGGCAACACCCCAATTGCATAGGCTACCTTAAACACTGATGCTCTGTCGCAAATAGCCTGAGCCCAGACCTTCCAACAGACACCGACACAGCTGGCTGCACACTCAGCACATTGGACCCGCCACTGCCTTAGGCCACCATCCATTCCCAACCTGGGTTTTCAGTCATCAGAACCTAGACCTTATCTCCAATCCCTGCACAGGGGGGAACCTGATGCACAAGTCAGAACCCCTCCTTCCCCATGGCAAGAAACCTTGCTGCTGGCAGTGAGTCAAACCTTCAGTGTAGGAGAAAACGGCATGGCCCATGAGGCCACGCCCATGTGTGAGGGCCGCCTTGGGCACAAACACACATTGTGACCCTCAGCGTGAGTACCTTATTCAAGTAACGCCTCTCAGTGATTGGACCAAGAGCCCGCATATGTGGCTTGCCATGCCCATAGGCACGCAGGACTAACTAGATGGTGTGTATTCCAGTTGAGGGAACCCACTGCTGTGCTCTAGAGTCCCTCTCCTGGGGGGTCCCCTGTGGCAGAAAACAGTACTCTTCCCTTCCCACAGAATGAACCCAAACACTTGGGAGCTTGGACAATCCCCCGAGAGGAAGGCTCTTCCTCGGCCCCTGAAGCAACCCCTACCCTGAACGGCCACTGTGAACGCAACACCCAGAGACAAAAGCCTGAGCGACTGCCTCCCACTTGCCCTCCTTTGATATCCAGAGGATCTCCCCTCTCGGACTGGAGATCAGGCCTGCCATTACCTTGGCCCCTACCTGAGCCAAGTTTGCTTTTTCAGACATCTGTCCCCACAGCCCTGGCAAACACAGCCTCTAGGCTGGGTCCTCTGGAGCCATACCACAGGACCATGCCTGCTCTCTCCTGGGAAACTCTGTCCATTCCTTTGGCCACACACCTCCAGAATATGAGAAACCTCAAGGCCCCCGAGGACATACCATTACCGGGAGCCTCCCTGCACACACAGGGGCCTTCGGACACAAGCTGAGCTGCTACCTCCATGAAGGCATGCACACCGATGTCAACAGAGATAGAAGGTTGAGCCGGACAGGCCCTTAGGCCCTAATCTCAACTCTTGCTTTGTTTTCCAGGTGTCACTCCTCAGAGGCTTTGGTTCGAAGAACAGGATATGGGGCTTTCCTGAGGCACTGAACAGAACTTCTCTCGTCTCCACATGGGAAGCTTCCTTGTTGGAGCCGTGTCAAACACCTCAGGTTGGAGAATCCTGCAGAGTCCCTGAGCCACCTCCACATTCCAAGGTCTCCCAGGCCACCAAGCCACAGTAGGACTCATCTTCAGGAGAGTCCATTTCAACTCTCCCCTCTGGGTAGCTCACCCAGGAGCCCGCAGATTGAGCCTGCCTTGTCCTGACTAAAGAGTGGGAATATGAGGTGGCGTTCCCAGGCATCCATGCTTAGACACCTGCTCTCGAGTCTTTCCGTATGGGGCCTCCTGGAACCATCCAATAGCACTCGAGTTTCGTGCAGAAGGAAACCTTGAGGTTTGGAGTAGTTCACAAATCCCATCGTAGGCAAACCTTCCTGGCCTCATGAGGCCCCCACACCATTCAGGAAGAGGCCATGCTGGACAAAAACTCTAGCCTGAGGCACGTCTCAGATTTGAAATGACCTCAGTGCAGGAGATCTCGATTCAGCCACTCAGAGTGGGCCTGCCGTGCCATCGGTCCCAAACCTCACGCTGGCTTGTGTTTTCAGACTTCCTTCCTCACAGTCCTGGCAAACAAGCCCTCCGGACTAGGAACTCCAGAACCACAACCCAGCCCAGGGTCTGCCCAAGGGAAGAAAAACGTTTCCCTGTGGGGCTCTCTCCAGAAAACCCAGATGAGGATCAACCTGCTCGGGCCTCGACGGTACCCGAACTGGATAGGCTGCTCTGGGCACTCATGCTCTGTCTGACACAGCCTGAAGCCAGACGTCCAGACAGACAAGGAGACAGCTGGCCGCACACCCAGCACTTCGGACACGCCATGGTCTTATGCCGTCACCTCTTCCTAACCTTGGTTTTCAGATATCTGAACCTAGACATTATATCAATTCTCCACACAGCTGGGTATCGCAAGCACAACACAGAACTCCTCCTTCCCCGTGGCTGTAAAGCTTGCTCTTGGCATGGAGTCACACCTTCAGGGTGGGAGAAACCTTCCTGGTCCCTGATGCCACGCCCAAACTTGAGTGCTGCTTGGGCACAAATTCACACTCTGACCCTCAGCATGAGCCCCATGTCAAAGAAAGTCCTGTCAGGGCCTGGGCCAAGAGCCCGCATATGGGGCTTGCCAAGCCCCTATGCACCCAATCCTCACCAGTGTTTGAGTTTTCCAGTCGCCCCGCCCGTACCTGGGGCTCTGCTCTGGAATCCCTTTCTTGGAGAGACACGTGAGCCAGACAACACGACTCCACCCTTCCCACAAAATGACCCCAAACTCTTGGGAGATGGGACAAATCCCCAGAGAGCGATACTCGTCCACAGTCCCTGAGGCCACCCCTCCAATCCACGGCTATCTCGGACACAACATCCAGAGACAAAAGCCTGAAGGAACGCCTCCCACTCGCCCTTGTTTCAGAGGCCGAGGAGCTCCCTCTCGGGCTGTACATCCGGCCTGCCATACCCTAGGCGCCACTCATAAGCTGAGTTTGTGTTTTCAGACTTCTGTGCCCTCAGCCTGGACCCACACAACCGCCAGGCTAGGGCCTCTGGAGCCACAGCGAAAGATTGTGCCTGCCCTCTCCAAGGAAATTGTGCCCAATCCTTTGACCACAACCCTACAGGTTAGGGAAAAGCTCCAAGGCCCCTGAGGCCATCAATAGTGTAGGCCACCCTGGACCAAGAGGGGCTCTCTGACACCAGCGGAGCAACTATCTCCACTTAGACTCTCAGACAGTGTCCCCAGAGACAGAAGGTTGAAATGGACAGGCCCCCAGGCCCTAATCTGAACCTTAGCTCTGGTTTCCATGTGTCCGTCCTCAGAGGTCTGTTTTCGTAGACCAGCACACGGGGCTTTTCTGAGGCACCAAACCAAACCTCTCTCGCCTCCACATGGGGAGCTTACTTACTGGGGATGTATCAAACCCTTCAGGTAGGAGAGTTCCGCAGGGCCACTGAACAACCAGCACATTCCAAGGTTTCCATGGACCCAAACGCACATTATGACGCATCCTCAGGAGAGGCCATTTCAACTCAGCCCCCTGGTTAGCGTGCCCCAGAGGCAGCAGATCAAACATATCTTGTGGCTAATGGCCAATGGGAATGCGAGGCATGCTGTACAGGGATCCATCCTTCGAACCGTGCTCTCCAGTCCTTCCGTATGGTATGTCCTGGAGCCATGCAACAGGACTCGAATGTCCCACAGAAGGAAACCTGGTGGTTTGGGGCAACCTCCAATCTCAGCGTGGGAAAACTTCCTTGGCCTCATGAGGCCCCCGCTTCATGAAGGTGCCATCATGGACACATACTCCAGCCTCAGCCAACGTCTGATCCTCAGCCTGACTTCAGATGCAGGAGATTTTGATTCAGCCTCTGCCTAGTGGGCCTTCTCTGCCCTTGGCTCCAATCCTCACTTTAGCTTGTGTTCCTAGACTTCCGTCCTCACACTCCTGGCCCACAAACCCTCCCTTCTGGGAATTCTGGGGCCACAATGAAGCACTCCGCCTGCCTCCCAGGAGAAAAACTTTGTCTATGGTGCTGCCCAGAAACCCCAAATGAGGATCAAACTGCTTGGCCCTCGGCAACACCCCAATTGCATAGGCTACCTTAAACACTGATGCTCTGTCGCAAATAGCCTGAGCCCAGACCTTCCAACAGACACCGACACAGCTGGCTGCACACCCAGCACATTGGACCCGCCACTGCCTTAGGCCACCATCCATTCCCAACCTGGGTTTTCAGTCATCAGAACCTAGACCTTATCTCCAATCCCTGCACAGGGCGGAACCTGATGCACAAGTCAGAACCCCTCCTTCCCCATGGCAAGAAACCTTGCTGCTGGCAGTGAGTCAAACCTTCAGTGTAGGAGAAAACGGCATGGCCCATGAGGCCACGCCCATGTGTGAGGGCCGCCTTGGGCACAAACACACATTGTGACCCTCAGCGTGAGTACCTTATTCAAGTAACGCCTCTCAGTGATTGGACCAAGAGCCCGCATATGTGGCTTGCCATGCCCATAGGCACGCAGGACTAACTAGATGGTGTGTATTCCAGTTGAGGGAACCCACTGCTGTGCTCTAGAGTCCCTCTCCTGGGGGGTCCCCTGTGGCAGAAAACAGTACTCTTCCCTTCCCACAGAATGAACCCAAACACTTGGGAGCTTGGACAATCCCCCGAGAGGAAGGCTCTTCCTCGGCCCCTGAAGCAACCCCTACCCTGAACGGCCACTGTGAACGCAACACCCAGAGACAAAAGCCTGAGCGACTGCCTCCCACTTGCCCTCCTTTGATATCCAGAGGATCTCCCCTCTCGGACTGGAGATCAGGCCTGCCATTACCTTGGCCCCTACCTGAGCCAAGTTTGCTTTTTCAGACATCTGTCCCCACAGCCCTGGCAAACACAGCCTCTAGGCTGGGTCCTCTGGAGCCATACCACAGGACCATGCCTGCTCTCTCCTGGGAAACTCTGTCCATTCCTTTGGCCACACACCTCCAGAATATGAGAAACCTCAAGGCCCCCGAGGACATACCATTACCGGGAGCCTCCCTGCACACACAGGGGCCTTCGGACACAAGCGGAGCTGCTACCTCCATGAAGGCATGCACACAGATGTCAACAGAGATAGAAGGTTGAGCCGGACAGGCCCTTAGGCCCTAATCTCAACTCTTGCTTTGTTTTCCAGGTGTCACTCCTCAGAGGCTTTGATTCGAAGAACAGGATATGGGGCTTTCCTGAGGCACTGAACAGAACTTCTCTCGTCTCCACATGGGAAGCTTCCTTGTTGGAGCCGTGTCAAACACCTCAGGTTGGAGAATCCTGCAGAGTCCCTGAGCCACCTCCACATTCCAAGGTCTCCCAGGCCACCAAGCCACAGTAGGACTCATCTTCAGGAGAGTCCATTTCAACTCTCCCCTCTGGGTAGCTCACCCAGGAGCCCGCAGATTGAGCCTGCCTTGTCCTGACTAAACAGTGGGAATATGAGGTGGCGTGCCCAGGCATCCATGCTTAGACACCTGCTCTCGAGTCTTTCCGTATGGGGCCTCCTGGAACCATTAAATAGCACTCGACTTTCGTGCAGAAGGAAACCTTGAGGTTTGGAGTAGTTCACAAATCCCATCGTAGGCAAACCTTC
This sequence comes from Mustela nivalis, assembly GCF_964662115.1. Taxonomy (NCBI): domain Eukaryota; kingdom Metazoa; phylum Chordata; class Mammalia; order Carnivora; family Mustelidae; genus Mustela; species Mustela nivalis. Next base: position 240,919 of record NW_028135738.1, on the reverse strand, counting down.
CTGGCCTCATGAGGCCCCCACACCATTCAGGAAGAGGCCATGCTGGACAAAAACTCTAGCCTGAGGCACGTCTCAGATTTGAAATGACCTCAGTGCAGGAGATCTCGATTCAGCCACTCAGAGTGGGCCTGCCGTGCCATCGGTCCCAAACCTCACGCTAGCTTGTGTTTTCAGACTTCCTTCCTCACCCTCCTGGCAAACAAGCCCTCCGGACTAGGAACTCCAGAACCACAACCCAGGCCAGGGTCTGCCCAAGGGAAGAAAAACGTTTCCCTGTGGGGCTCTCTCCAGAAAACCCAGATGAGGATCAACCTGCTCGGGCCTCGACGGTACCCGAACTGGATAGGCTGCTCTGGGCACTCATGCTCTGTCTGACACAGCCTGAAGCCAGACGTCCAGACAGACAAGGAGACAGCTGGCCGCACACCCAGCACTTCGGACACGCCATGGTCTTATGCCGTCACCTCTTCCTAACCTTGGTTTTCAGATATCTGAACCTAGACATTATATCAATTCTCCACGCAGCTGGGTATCGCAAGCACAACACAGAACTCCTCCTTCCCCGTGGCTGTAAAGCTTGCTTGGCATGGAGTCACACCTTCAGGGTGGGAGAAACCTTCCTGGTCCCTGATGCCACGCCCAAACTTGAGTGCTGCTTGGGCACAAATTCACACTCTGACCCTCAGCATGAGCCCCATGTCAAAGAAAGGCCTGTCAGGGCCTGGGCCAAGAGCCCGCATATGGGGCTTGCCAAGCCCCTATGCACCCAATCCTCACCAGTGTTTGAGTTTTCCAGTCGCCCCGCCCGTACCTGGGGCTCTGCTCTGGAATCCCTTACTTGGAGAGACACGTGAGCCAGACAACACGACTCAACCCTTCCCACAAAATGACCCCAAACTCTTGGGAGCTGGGACAAATCCCCAGAGAGCGATACTCGTCCACAGTCCCTGAGGCCACCCCTCCAATCCACGGCTATCTCGGACACAACATCCAGAGACAAAAGCCTGAAGGAACGCCTCCCACTCGCCCTTGTTTCAGAGGCCGAGGAGCTCCGTCTCGGGCTGTACATCCGGCCTGCCATACCCTAGGCGCCACTCATAAGCTGAGTTTGTGTTTTCAGACTTCTGTGCCCTCAGCCTGGACCCACACAACCGCCAGGCTAGGGCCTCTGGAGCCACAGCGAAATATTGTGCCTGCCCTCTCCAAGGAAATTGTGCCCAATCCATTGACCACAACCCTACAGGTTAGGGAAAAGCTCCAAGGCCCCTGAGGCCATCAATAGTGTAGGCCACCCTGGACTAAGAGGGGCTCTCTGACACCAGCGGAGCAACTATCTCCACTTAGACTCTCAGACAGTGTCCCCAGAGACAGAAGGTTGAAATGGACAGGCCCCCAGGCCCTAATCTGAACCTTAGCTCTGGTTTCCATGTGTCCGTCCTCAGAGGTCTGTTTTCGTAGACCAGCACACGGGGCTTTTCTGAGGCACCAAACCAAACCTCTCTCGCCTCCACATGGGGAGCTTACTTACTGGGGATGTATCAAACCCTTCAGGTAGGAGAGTTCCGCAGGGCCACTGAACAACCAGCACATTCCAAGGTTTCCATGGACCCAAACGCACATTATGACGCATCCTCAGGAGAGGCCATTTCAACTCAGCCCCCTGGTTAGCGTGCCCCAGAGGCAGCAGATCAAACATATCTTGTGGCTAATGGCCAATGGGAATGCGAGGCATGCTGTACAGGGATCCATCCTTCGAACCGTGCTCTCCAGTCCTTCCGTATGGTATGTCCTGGAGCCATGCAACAGGACTCGAATGTCCCACAGAAGGAAACCTGGTGGTTTGGGGCAACCTCCAATCTCAGCGTGGGAAAACTTCCTTGGCCTCATGAGGCCCCCGCTTCATGAAGGTGCCATCATGGACACATACTCCAGCCTCAGCCAACGTCTGATCGTCAGCCTGACTTCAGATGCAGGAGATTTTGATTCAGCCTCTGCCTAGTGGGCCTGCTCTGCCCTTGGCTCCAATCCTCACTTTAGCTTGTGTTCCTAGACTTCCGTCCTCACACTCCTGGCCCACAAACCCTCCCTTCTGGGAATTCTGGGGCCACAATGAAGCACTCCGCCTGCCTCCCAGGAGAAAAACTTTGTCTATGGTGCTGCCCAGAAACCCCAAATGAGGATCAAACTGCTTGGCCCTCGGCAACACCCCAATTGCATAGGCTACCTTAAACACTGATGCTCTGTCGCAAATAGCCTGAGCCCAGACCTTCCAACAGACACCGACACAGCTGGCTGCACACCCAGCACATTGGACCCGCCACTGCCTTAGGCCACCATCCATTCCCAACCTGGGTTTTCAGTCATCAGAACCTAGACCTTATCTCCAATCCCTGCACAGGGCGGAACCTGATGCACAAGTCAGAACCCCTCCTTCCCCATGGCAAGAAACCTTGCTGCTGGCAGTGAGTCAAACCTTCAGTGTAGGAGAAGACGGCATGGCCCATGAGGCCACGCCCATGTGTGAGGGCCGCCTTGGGCACAAACACACATTGTGACCCTCAGCGTGAGTACCTTATTCAAGTAACGCCTCTCAGTGATTGGACCAAGAGCCCGCATATGTGGCTTGCCATGCCCATAGGCACGCAGGACTAACTAGATGGTGTGTATTCCAGTTGAGGGAACCCACTGCTGTGCTCTAGAGTCCCTCTCCTGGGGGGTCCCCTGTGGCAGAAAACAGTACTCTTCCCTTCCCACAGAATGAACCCAAACACTTGGGAGCTTGGACAATCCCCCGAGAGGAAGGCTCTTCCTCGGCCCCTGAAGCAACCCCTACCCTGAACGGCCACTGTGAACGCAACACCCAGAGACAAAAGCCTGAGCGACTGCCTCCCACTTGCCCTCCTTTGATATCCAGAGGATCTCCCCTCTCGGACTGGAGATCAGGCCTGCCATTACCTTGGCCCCTACCTGAGCCAAGTTTGCTTTTTCAGACATCTGTCTCCACAGCCCTGGCAAACACAGCCTCTAGGCTGGGTCCTCTGGAGCCATACCACAGGACCATGCCTGCTCTCTCCTGGGAAACTCTGTCCATTCCTTTGGCCACACACCTCCAGAATATGAGAAACCTCAAGGCCCCCGAGGACATACCATTACCGGGAGCCTCCCTGCACACACAGGGGCCTTCGGACACAAGCGGAGCTGCTACCTCCATGAAGGCATGCACACAGATGTCAACAGAGATAGAAGGTTGAGCCGGACAGGCCCTTAGGCCCTAATCTCAACTCTTGCTTTGTTTTCCAGGTGTCACTCCTCAGAGGCTTTGGTTCGAAGAACAGGATATGGGGCTTTCCTGAGGCACTGAACAGAACTTCTCTCGTCTCCACATGGCAAGCTTCCTTGTTGGAGCCGTGTCAAACACCTCAGGTTGGAGAATCCTGCAGAGTCCCTGAGCCACCTCCACATTCCAAGGTCTCCCAGGCCACCAAGCCACAGTAGGACTCATCTTCAGGAGAGTCCATTTCAACTCTCCCCTCTGGGTAGCTCACCCAGGAGCCCGCAGATTGAGCCTGCCTTGTCCTGACGAAAGAGTGGGAATATGAGGTGGCGTGCCCAGGCATCCATGCTTAGACACCTGCTCTCGAGTCTTTCCGTATGGGGCCTCCTGGAACCATCCAATAGCACTCGACTTTCGTGCAGAAGGAAACCTTGAGGTTTGGAGTAGTTCACAAATCCCATCGTAGGCAAACCTTCCTGGCCTCATGAGGCCCCCACACCATTCAGGAAGAGGCCATGCTGGACAAAAACTCTAGCCTGAGGCACGTCTCAGATTTGAAATGACCTCAGTGCAGGAGATCTCGATTCAGCCACTCAGAGTGGGCCTGCCGTGCCATCGGTCCCAAACCTCACGCTAGCTTGTGTTTTCAGACTTCCTTCCTCACCCTCCTGGCAAACAAGCCCTCCGGACTAGGAACTCCAGAACCACAACCCAGGCCAGGGTCTGCCCAAGGGAAGAAAAACGTTTCCCTGTGGGGCTCTCTCCAGAAAACCCAGATGAGGATCAACCTGCTCGGGCCTCGACGGTACCCGAACTGGATAGGCTGCTCTGGGCACTCATGCTCTGTCTGACACAGCCTGAAGCCAGACGTCCAGACAGACAAGGAGACAGCTGGCCGCACACCCAGCACTTCGGACACGCCATGGTCTTATGCCGTCACCTCTTCCTAACCTTGGTTTTCAGATATCTGAACCTAGACATTATATCAATTCTCCACACAGCTGGGTATCGCAAGCACAACACAGAACTCCTCCTTCCCCGTGGCTGTAAAGCTTGCTTGGCATGGAGTCACACCTTCAGGGTGGGAGAAACCTTCCTGGTCCCTGATGCCACGCCCAAACTTGAGTGCTGCTTGGGCACAAATTCACACTCTGACCCTCAGCATGAGCCCCATGTCAAAGAAAGGCCTGTCAGGGCCTGGGCCAAGAGCCCGCATATGGGGCTTGCCAAGCCCCTATGCACCCAATCCTCACCAGTGTTTGAGTTTTCCAGTCGCCCCGCCCGTACCTGGGGCTCTGCTCTGGAATCCCTTTCTTGGAGAGACACGTGAGCCAGACAACACGACTCAACCCTTCCCACAAAATGACCCCAAACTCTTGGGAGCTGGGACAAATCCCCAGAGAGCGATACTCGTCCACAGTCCCTGAGGCCACCCCTCCAATCCACGGCTATCTCGGACACAACATCCAGAGACAAAAGCCTGAAGGAACGCCTCCCACTCGCCCTTGTTTCAGAGGCCGAGGAGCTCCGTCTCGGGCTGTACATCCGGCCTGCCATACCCTAGGCGCCACTCATAAGCTGAGTTTGTGTTTTCAGACTTCTGTGCCCTCAGCCTGGACCCACACAACCGCCAGGCTAGGGCCTCTGGAGCCACAGCGAAATATTGTGCCTGCCCTCTCCAAGGAAATTATGCCCAATCCATTGACCACAACCCTACAGGTTAGGGAAAAGCTCCAAGGCCCCTGAGGCCATCAATAGTGTAGGCCACCCTGGACTAAGAGGGGCTCTCTGACACCAGCGGAGCAACTATCTCCACTTAGACTCTCAGACAGTGTCCCCAGAGACAGAAGGTTGAAATGGACAGGCCCCCAGGCCCTAATCTGAACCTTAGCTCTGGTTTCCATGTGTCCGTCCTCAGAGGTCTGTTTTCGTAGACCAGCACACGGGGCTTTTCTGAGGCACCAAACCAAACCTCTCTCGCCTCCACATGGGGAGCTTACTTACTGGGGATGTATCAAACCCTTCAGGTAGGAGAGTTCCGCAGGGCCACTGAACAACCAGCACATTCCAAGGTTTCCATGGACCCAAACGCACATTATGACGCATCCTCAGGAGAGGCCATTTCAACTCAGCCCCCTGGTTAGCGTGCCCCAGAGGCAGCAGATCAAACATATCTTGTGGCTAATGGCCAATGGGAATGCGAGGCATGCTGTACAGGGATCCATCCTTCGAACCGTGCTCTCCAGTCCTTCCGTATGGTATGTCCTGGAGCCATGCAACAGGACTCGAATGTCCCACAGAAGGAAACCTGGTGGTTTGGGGCAACCTCCAATCTCAGCGTGGGAAAACTTCCTTGGCCTCATGAGGCCCCCGCTTCATGAAGGTGCCATCATGGACACATACTCCAGCCTCAGCCAACGTCTGATCCTCAGCCTGACTTCAGATGCAGGAGATTTTGATTCAGCCTCTGCCTAGTGGGCCTGCTCTGCCCTTGGCTCCAATCCTCACTTTAGCTTGTGTTCCTAGACTTCCGTCCTCACACTCTTGGCCCACAAACCCTCCCTTCTGGGAATTCTGGGGCCACAATGAAGCACTCCGCCTGCCTCCCAGGAGAAAAACTTTGTCTATGGTGCTGCCCAGAAACCCCAAATGAGGATCAAACTGCTTGGCCCTCGGCAACACCCCAATTGCATAGGCTACCTTAAACACTGATGCTCTGTCGCAAATAGCCTGAGCCCAGACCTTCCAACAGACACCGACACAGCTGGCTGCACACCCAGCACATTGGACCCGCCACTGCCTTAGGCCACCATCCATTCCCAACCTGGGTTTTCAGTCATCAGAACCTAGACCTTATCTCCAATCCCTGCACAGGGGGGAACCTGATGCACAAGTCAGAACCCCTCCTTCCCCATGGCAAGAAACCTTGCTGCTGGCAGTGAGTCAAACCTTCAGTGTAGGAGAAAACGGCATGGCCCATGAGGCCACGCCCATGTGTGAGGGCCGCCTTGGGCACAAACACACATTGTGACCCTCAGCGTGAGTACCTTATTCAAGTAACGCCTCTCAGTGATTGGACCAAGAGCCCGCATATGTGGCTTGCCATGCCCATAGGCACGCAGGACTAACTAGATGGTGTGTATTCCAGTTGAGGGAACCCACTGCTGTGCTCTAGAGTCCCTCTCCTGGGGGGTCCCCTGTGGCAGAAAACAGTACTCTTCCCTTCCCACAGAATGAACCCAAACACTTGGGAGCTTGGACAATCCCCCGAGAGGAAGGCTCTTCCTCGGCCCCTGAAGCAACCCCTACCCTGAACGGCCACTGTGAACGCAACACCCAGAGACAAAAGCCTGAGCGACTGCCTCCCACTTGCCCTCCTTTGATATCCAGAGGATCTCCCCTCTCGGACTGGAGATCAGGCCTGCCATTACCTTGGCCCCTACCTGAGCCAAGTTTGCTTTTTCAGACATCTGTCTCCACAGCCCTGGCAAACACAGCCTCTAGGCTGGGTCCTCTGGAGCCATACCACAGGACCATGCCTGCTCTCTCCTGGGAAACTCTGTCCATTCCTTTGGCCACACACCTCCAGAATATGAGAAACCTCAAGGCCCCCGAGGACATACCATTACCGGGAGCCTCCCTGCACACACAGGGGCCTTCGGACACAAGCGGAGCTGCTACCTCCATGAAGGCATGCACACAGATGTCAACAGAGATAGAAGGTTGAGCCGGACAGGCCCTTAGGCCCTAATCTCAACTCTTGCTTTGTTTTCCAGGTGTCACTCCTCAGAGGCTTTGGTTCGAAGAACAGGATATGGGGCTTTCCTGAGGCACTGAACAGAACTTCTCTCGTCTCCACATGGGAAGCTTCCTTGTTGGAGCCGTGTCAAACACCTCAGGTTGGAGAATCCTGCAGAGTCCCTGAGCCACCTCCACATTCCAAGGTCTCCCAGGCCACCAAGCCACAGTAGGACTCATCTTCAGGAGAGTCCATTTCAACTCTCCCCTCTGGGTAGCTCACCCAGGAGCCCGCAGATTGAGCCTGCCTTGTCCTGACGAAAGAGTGGGAATATGAGGTGGCGTGCCCAGGCATCCATGCTTAGACACCTGCTCTCGAGTCTTTCCGTATGGGGCCTCCTGGAACCATCCAATAGCACTCGACTTTCGTGCAGAAGGAAACCTTGAGGTTTGGAGTAGTTCACAAATCCCATCGTAGGCAAACCTTCCTGGCCTCATGAGGCCCCCACACCATTCAGGAAGAGGCCATGCTGGACAAAAACTCTAGCCTGAGGCACGTCTCAGATTTGAAATGACCTCAGTGCAGGAGATCTCGATTCAGCCACTCAGAGTGGGCCTGCCGTGCCATCGGTCCCAAACCTCACGCTAGCTTGTGTTTTCAGACTTCCTTCCTCACCCTCCTGGCAAACAAGCCCTCCGGACTAGGAACTCCAGAACCACAACCCAGGCCAGGGTCTGCCCAAGGGAAGAAAAACGTTTCCCTGTGGGGCTCTCTCCAGAAAACCCAGATGAGGATCAACCTGCTCGGGCCTCGACGGTACCCGAACTGGATAGGCTGCTCTGGGCACTCATGCTCTGTCTGACACAGCCTGAAGCCAGACGTCCAGACAGACAAGGAGACAGCTGGCCGCACACCCAGCACTTCGGACACGCCATGGTCTTATGCCGTCACCTCTTCCTAACCTTGGTTTTCAGATATCTGAACCTAGACATTATATCAATTCTCCACACAGCTGGGTATCGCAAGCACAACACAGAACTCCTCCTTCCCCGTGGCTGTAAAGCTTGCTTGGCATGGAGTCACACCTTCAGGGTGGGAGAAACCTTCCTGGTCCCTGATGCCACGCCCAAACTTGAGTGCTGCTTGGGCACAAATTCACACTCTGACCCTCAGCATGAGCCCCATGTCAAAGAAAGGCCTGTCAGGGCCTGGGCCAAGAGCCCGCATATGGGGCTTGCCAAGCCCCTATGCACCCAATCCTCACCAGTGTTTGAGTTTTCCAGTCGCCCCGCCCGTACCTGGGGCTCTGCTCTGGAATCCCTTTCTTGGAGAGACACGTGAGCCAGACAACACGACTCAACCCTTCCCACAAAATGACCCCAAACTCTTGGGAGCTGGGACAAATCCCCAGAGAGCGATACTCGTCCACAGTCCCTGAGGCCACCCCTCCAATCCACGGCTATCTCGGACACAACATCCAGAGACAAAAGCCTGAAGGAACGCCTCCCACTCGCCCTTGTTTCAGAGGCCGAGGAGCTCCGTCTCGGGCTGTACATCCGGCCTGCCATACCCTAGGCGCCACTCATAAGCTGAGTTTGTGTTTTCAGACTTCTGTGCCCTCAGCCTGGACCCACACAACCGCCAGGCTAGGGCCTCTGGAGCCACAGCGAAATATTGTGCCTGCCCTCTCCAAGGAAATTATGCCCAATCCATTGACCACAACCCTACAGGTTAGGGAAAAGCTCCAAGGCCCCTGAGGCCATCAATAGTGTAGGCCACCCTGGACTAAGAGGGGCTCTCTGACACCAGCGGAGCAACTATCTCCACTTAGACTCTCAGACAGTGTCCCCAGAGACAGAAGGTTGAAATGGACAGGCCCCCAGGCCCTAATCTGAACCTTAGCTCTGGTTTCCATGTGTCCGTCCTCAGAGGTCTGTTTTCGTAGACCAGCACACGGGGCTTTTCTGAGGCACCAAACCAAACCTCTCTCGCCTCCACATGGGGAGCTTACTTACTGGGGATGTATCAAACCCTTCAGGTAGGAGAGTTCCGCAGGGCCACTGAACAACCAGCACATTCCAAGGTTTCCATGGACCCAAACGCACATTATGACGCATCCTCAGGAGAGGCCATTTCAACTCAGCCCCCTGGTTAGCGTGCCCCAGAGGCAGCAGATCAAACATATCTTGTGGCTAATGGCCAATGGGAATGCGAGGCATGCTGTACAGGGATCCATCCTTCGAACCGTGCTCTCCAGTCCTTCCGTATGGTATGTCCTGGAGCCATGCAACAGGACTCGAATGTCCCACAGAAGGAAACCTGGTGGTTTGGGGCAACCTCCAATCTCAGCGTGGGAAAACTTCCTTGGCCTCATGAGGCCCCCGCTTCATGAAGGTGCCATCATGGACACATACTCCAGCCTCAGCCAACGTCTGATCCTCAGCCTGACTTCAGATGCAGGAGATTTTGATTCAGCCTCTGCCTAGTGGGCCTGCTCTGCCCTTGGCTCCAATCCTCACTTTAGCTTGTGTTCCTAGACTTCCGTCCTCACACTCTTGGCCCACAAACCCTCCCTTCTGGGAATTCTGGGGCCACAATGAAGCACTCCGCCTGCCTCCCAGGAGAAAAACTTTGTCTATGGTGCTGCCCAGAAACCCCAAATGAGGATCAAACTGCTTGGCCCTCGGCAACACCCCAATTGCATAGGCTACCTTAAACACTGATGCTCTGTCGCAAATAGCCTGAGCCCAGACCTTCCAACAGACACCGACACAGCTGGCTGCACACCCAGCACATTGGACCCGCCACTGCCTTAGGCCACCATCCATTCCCAACCTGGGTTTTCAGTCATCAGAACCTAGACCTTATCTCCAATCCCTGCACAGGGGGGAACCTGATGCACAAGTCAGAACCCCTCCTTCCCCATGGCAAGAAACCTTGCTGCTGGCAGTGAGTCAAACCTTCAGTGTAGGAGAAAACGGCATGGCCCATGAGGCCACGCCCATGTGTGAGGGCCGCCTTGGGCACAAACACACATTGTGACCCTCAGCGTGAGTACCTTATTCAAGTAACGCCTCTCAGTGATTGGACCAAGAGCCCGCATATGTGGCTTGCCATGCCCATAGGCACGCAGGACTAACTAGATGGTGTGTATTCCAGTTGAGGGAACCCACTGCTGTGCTCTAGAGTCCCTCTCCTGGGGGGTCCCCTGTGGCAGAAAACAGTACTCTTCCCTTCCCACAGAATGAACCCAAACACTTGGGAGCTTGGACAATCCCCCGAGAGGAAGGCTCTTCCTCGGCCCCTGAAGCAACCCCTACCCTGAACGGCCACTGTGAACGCAACACCCAGAGACAAAAGCCTGAGCGACTGCCTCCCACTTGCCCTCCTTTGATATCCAGAGGATCTCCCCTCTCGGACTGGAGATCAGGCCTGCCATTACCTTGGCCCCTACCTGAGCCAAGTTTGCTTTTTCAGACATCTGTCTCCACAGCCCTGGCAAACACAGCCTCTAGGCTGGGTCCTCTGGAGCCATACCACAGGACCATGCCTGCTCTCTCCTGGGAAACTCTGTCCATTCCTTTGGCCACACACCTCCAGAATATGAGAAACCTCAAGGCCCCCGAGGACATACCATTACCGGGAGCCTCCCTGCACACACAGGGGCCTTCGGACACAAGCGGAGCTGCTACCTCCATGAAGGCATGCACACAGATGTCAACAGAGATAGAAGGTTGAGCCGGACAGGCCCTTAGGCCCTAATCTCAACTCTTGCTTTGTTTTCCAGGTGTCACTCCTCAGAGGCTTTGGTTCGAAGAACAGGATATGGGGCTTTCCTGAGGCACTGAACAGAACTTCTCTCGTCTCCACATGGGAAGCTTCCTTGTTGGAGCCGTGTCAAACACCTCAGGTTGGAGAATCCTGCAGAGTCCCTGAGCCACCTCCACATTCCAAGGTCTCCCAGGCCACCAAGCCACAGTAGGACTCATCTTCAGGAGAGTCCATTTCAACTCTCCCCTCTGGGTAGCTCACCCAGGAGCCTGCAGATTGAGCCTGCTTTGTCCTGACAAAAGAGTGGGAATATGAGGTGGCGTGCCCAGGCATCCATGCTTAGACACCTGCTCTCGAGTCTTTCCGTATGGGGCCTCCTGGAACCATCCAATAGCATTCGACTTTCGTGCAGAAGGAAACCTTGAGGTTTGGAGTAGTTCACAAATCCCATCGTAGGCAAACCTTCCTGGCCTCCTGAGGCCCCCACACCATTCAGGAAGAGGCCATGCTGGACAAAAACTCTAGCCTGAGGCACGTCTCAGATTTGAAATGACCTCAGTGCAGGAGATCTCGATTCAGCCACTCAGAGTGGGCCTGCCGTGCCATCGGTCCCAAACCTCACGCTAGCTTGTGTTTTCAGACTTCCTTCCTCACACTCCTGGCAAACAAGCCCTCCGGACTAGGAACTTCAGAACCACAACCCAGCCCAGGGTCTGCCCAAGGGAAGAAAAACGTTTCCCTGTGGGGCTCTCTCCAGAAAACCCAGATGAGGATCAACCTGCTCGGGCCTCGACGGTACCCGAACTGGATAGGCTGCTCTGGGCACTCATGCTCTGTCTGACACAGCCTGAAGCCAGACGTCCAGACAGACAAGGAGACAGCTGGCCGCACACCCAGCACTTCGGACACGCCATGGTCTTATGCCATCACCTCTTCCTAACCTTGGTTTTCAGATATCTGAACCTAGACATTATATCAATTCTCCACACAGCTGGGTATGGCAAGCACAACACAGAACTCCTCCTTCCCCGTGGCTGTAAAGCTTGCTCTTGGCATGGAGTCACACCTTCAGGGTGGGAGAAACCTTCCTGGTCCCTGATGCCACGCCCAAACTTGAGTGCTGCTTGGGCACAAATTCACACTCTGACCCTCAGCATGAGCCCCATGTCAAAGAAAGGCCTGTCAGGGCCTGGGCCAAGAGCCCGCATATGGGGCTTGCCAAGCCCCTATGCACCCAATCCTCACCAGTGTTTGAGTTTTCCAGTCGCCCCGCCCGTACCTGGGGCTCTGCTCTGGAATCCCTTTCTTGGAGAGACACGTGAGCCAGACAACACTTTTCCACACTTCCCACAAAATGACCCCAAACTCTTGGGAGCTGGGACAAATCCCCAGAGAGGGATACTCGTCCACAGTCCCTGAGGCCACCCCTCCAATCCACGGCTATCTCGGACACAACATCCAGAGACAAAAGCCTGAAGGAACGCCTCCCACTCGCCCTTGTTTCAGAGGCCCAGGAGCTCCCTCTCGGGCTGTACATCCGGCCTGCCATACCCTAGGCGCCACTCATAAGCTGAGTTTGTGTTTTCAGACTTCTGTGCCCTCAGCCTGGACCCACACAACCGCCAGGCTAGGGCCTCTGGAGCCACAGCGAAAGATTGTGCCTGCCCTCTCCAAGGAAATTGTGCCCAATCCATTGACCACAACCCTACAGGTTAGGGAAAAGCTCCAAGGCCCCTGAGGCCATCAATAGTGTAGGCCACCCTGGACCAAGAGGGGCTCTCTGACACCAGCGGAGCAACTATCTCCACTTAGACTCTCAGACAGTGTCCCCAGAGACAGAAGGTTGAAATGGACAGGCCCCCAGGCCCTAATCTGAACCTTAGCTCTGGTTTCCATGTGTCCGTCCTCAGAGGTCTGTTTTCGTAGACCAGCACACGGGGCTTTTCTGAGGCACCAAACCAAACCTCTCTCGCCTCCACATGGGGAGCTTACTTACTGGGGATGTATCAAACCCTTCAGGTAGGAGAGTTCCGCAGGGCCACTGAACAACCAGCACATTCCAAGGTTTCCATGGACCCAAACGCACATTATGACGCATCCTCAGGAGAGGCCATTTCAACTCAGCCCCCTGGTTAGCGTGCCCCAGAGGCAGCAGATCAAACATATCTTGTGGCTAATGGCCAATGGGAATGCGAGGCATGCTGTACAGGGATCCATCCTTCGAACCGTGCTCTCCAGTCCTTCCGTATGGTATGTCCTGGAGCCATGCAACAGGACTCGAATGTCCCACAGAAGGAAACCTGGTGGTTTGGGGCAACCTCCAATCTCAGCGTGGGAAAACTTCCTTGGCCTCATGAGGCCCCCGCTTCATGAAGGTGCCATCATGGACACATACTCCAGCCTCAGCCAACGTCTGATCCTCAGCCTGACTTCAGATGCAGGAGATTTTGATTCAGCCTCTGCCTAGTGGGCCTGCTCTGCCCTTGGCTCCAATCCTCACTTTAGCTTGTGTTCCTAGACTTCCGTCCTCACACTCTTGGCCCACAAACCCTCCCTTCTGGGAATTCTGGGGCCACAATGAAGCACTCCGCCTGCCTCCCAGGAGAAAAACTTTGTCTATGGTGCTGCCCAGAAACCCCAAATGAGGATCAAACTGCTTGGCCCTCGGCAACACCCCAATTCCATAGGCTACCTTAAACACTGATGCTCTGTCGCAAATAGCCTGAGCCCAGACCTTCCAACAGACACCGACACAGCTGGCTGCACACCCAGCACATTGGACCCGCCACTGCCTTAGGCCACCATCCATTCCCAACCTGGCTTTTCAGTCATCAGAACCTAGACCTTATCTCCAATCCCTGCACAGGGGGGAACCTGATGCACAAGTCAGAACCCCTCCTTCCCCATGGCAAGAAACCTTGCTGCTGGCAGTGAGTCAAACCTTCAGTGTAGGAGAAAACGGCATGGCCCATGAGGCCACGCCCATGTGTGAGGGCCGCCTTGGGCACAAACACACATTGTGACCCTCAGCGTGAGTACCTTATTCAAGTAACGCCTCTCAGTGATTGGACCAAGAGCCCGCATATGTGGCTTGCCATGCCCATAGGCACGCAGGACTAACTAGATGGTGTGTATTCCAGTTGAGGGAACCCACTGCTGTGCTCTAGAGTCCCTCTCCTGGGGGGTCCCCTGTGGCAGAAAACAGTACTCTTCCCTTCCCACAGAATGAACCCAAACACTTGGGAGCTTGGACAATCCCCCGAGAGGAAGGCTCTTCCTCGGCCCCTGAAGCAACCCCTACCCTGAACGGCCACTGTGAACGCAACACCCAGAGACAAAAGCCTGAGCGACTGCCTCCCACTTGCCCTCCTTTGATATCCAGAGGATCTCCCCTCTCGGACTGGAGATCAGGCCTGCCATTACCTTGGCCCCTACCTGAGCCAAGTTTGCTTTTTCAGACATCTGTCCCCACAGCCCTGGCAAACACAGCCTCTAGGCTGGGTCCTCTGGAGCCATACCACAGGACCATGCCTGCTCTCTCCTGGGAAACTCTGTGCATTCCTTTGGCCACACACCTCCAGAATATGAGAAACCTCAAGGCCCCCGAGGACATACCATTACCGGGAGCCTCCCTGCACACACAGGGGCCTTCGGACACAAGCTGAGCTGCTACCTCCATGAAGGCATGCACACAGATGTCAACAGAGATAGAAGGTTGAGCCGGACAGGCCCTTAGGCCCTAATCTCAACTCTTGCTTTGTTTTCCAGGTGTCACTCCTCAGAGGCTTTGGTTCGAAGAACAGGATATGGGGCTTTCCTGAGGCACTGAACAGAACTTCTCTCGTCTCCACATGGGAAGCTTCCTTGTTGGAGCCGTGTCAAACACCTCAGGTTGGAGAATCCTGCAGAGTCCCTGAGCCACCTCCACATTCCAAGGTCTCCCAGGCCACCAAGCCACAGTAGGACTCATCTTCAGGAGAGTCCATTTCAACTCTCCCCTCTGGGTAGCTCACCCAGGAGCCCGCAGATTGAGCCTGCCTTGTCCTGACTAAAGAGTGGGAATATGAGGTGGCGTTCCCAGGCATCCATGCTTAGACACCTACTCTCGAGTCTTTCCGTATGGGGCCTCCTGGAACCATCCAATAGCACTCGACTTTCGTGCAGAAGGAAACCTTGAGGTTTGGAGTAGTTCACAAATCCCATCGTAGGCAAACCTTCCTGGCCTCATGAGGCCCCCACACCATTCAGGAAGAGGCCATGCTGGACAAAAACTCTAGCCTGAGGCACGTCTCAGAGTTGAAATGACCTCAGTGCAGGAGATCTCGATTCAGCCTCTCAGAGTGGGCCTGCCGTGCCATCGGTCCCAAACCTCACGCTAGCTTGTGTTTTCAGACTTCCTTCCTCACACTCCTGGCAAACAAGCCCTCCGGACTAGGAACTCCAGAACCACAACCCAGCCCAGGGTCTGCCCAAGGGAAGAAAAACGTTTCCCTGTGGGGCTCTCTCCAGAAAACCCAGATGAGGATCAACCTGCTCGGGCCTCGACGGTACCCGAACTGGATAGGCTGCTCTGGGCACTCATGCTCTGTCTGACACAGCCTGAAGCCAGACGTCCAGACAGACAAGGAGACAGCTGGCCGCACACCCAGCACTTCGGACACGCCATGGTCTTATGCCATCACCTCTTCCTAAACTTGGTTTTCAGATATCTGAACCTAGACATTATATCAATTCTCCACACAGCTGGGTATCGCAAGCACAACACAGAACTCCTCCTTCCCCGTGGCTGTAAAGCTTGCTTGGCATGGAGTCACACCTTCAGGGTGGGAGAAACCTTCCTGGTCCCTGATGCCACGCCCAAACTTGAGTGCTGCTTGGGCACAAATTCACACTCTGACCCTCAGCATGAGCCCCATGTCAAAGAAAGGCCTGTCAGGGCCTGGGCCAAGAGCCCGCATATGGGGCTTGCCAAGCCCCTATGCACCCAATCCTCACCAGTGTTTGAGTTTTCCAGTCGCCCCGCCCGTACCTGGGGCTCTGCTCTGGAATCCCTTTCTTGGAGAGACACGTGAGCCAGACAACACTTTTCCACCCTTCCCACAAAATGACCCCAAACTCTTGGGAGCTGGGACAAATCCCCAGAGAGGGATACTCGTCCACAGTCCCTGAGGCCACCCCTCCAATCCACGGCTATCTCGGACACAACATCCAGAGACAAAAGCCTGAAGGAACGCCTCCCACTCGCCCTTGTTTCAGAGGCCCAGGAGCTCCCTCTCGGGCTGTACATCCGGCCTGCCATACCCTAGGCGCCACTCATAAGCTGAGTTTGTGTTTTCAGACTTCTGTGCCCTCAGCCTGGACCCACACAACCGCCAGGCTAGGGCCTCTGGAGCCACAGCGAAAGATTGTGCCTGCCCTCTCCAAGGAAATTGTGCCCAATCCATCGACCACAACCCTACAGGTTAGGGAAAATCTCCAAGGCCCCTGAGGCCATCAATAGTGTAGGCCACCCTGGACTAAGAGGGGCTCTCTGACACCAGCGGAGCAACTATCTCCACTTAGACTCTCAGACAGTGTCCCCAGAGACAGAAGGTTGAAATGGACAGGCCCCCAGGCCCTAATCTGAACCTTAGCTCTGGTTTCCATGTGTCCGTCCTCAGAGGTCTGTTTTCGTAGACCAGCACACGGGGCTTTTCTGAGGCACCAAACCAAACCTCTCTCGCCTCCACATGGGGAGCTTACTTACTGGGGATGTATCAAACCCTTCAGGTAGGAGAGTTCCGCAGGGCCACTGAACAACCAGCACATTCCAAGGTTTCCATGGACCCAAACGCACATTATGACGCATCCTCAGGAGAGGCCATTTCAACTCAGCCCCCTGGTTAGCGTGCCCCAGAGGCAGCAGATCAAACATATCTTGTGGCTAATGGCCAATGGGAATGCGAGGCATGCTGTACAGGGATCCATCCTTCGAACCGTGCTCTCCAGTCCTTCCGTATGGTATGTCCTGGAGCCATGCAACAGGACTCGAATGTCCCACAGAAGGAAACCTGGTGGTTTGGGGCAACCTCCAATCTCAGCGTGGGAAAACTTCCTTGGCCTCATGAGGCCCCCGCTTCATGAAGGTGCCATCATGGACACATACTCCAGCCTCAGCCAACGTCTGATCCTCAGCCTGACTTCAGATGCAGGAGATTTTGATTCAGCCTCTGCCTAGTGGGCCTGCTCTGCCCTTGGCTCCAATCCTCACTTTAGCTTGTGTTCCTAGACTTCCGTCCTCACACTCTTGGCCCACAAACCCTCCCTTCTGGGAATTCTGGGGCCACAATGAAGCACTCCGCCTGCCTCCCAGGCGAAAAACTTTGTCTATGGTGCTGCCCAGAAACCCCAAATGAGGATCAAACTGCTTGGCCCTCGGCAACACCCCAATTCCATAGGCTACCTTAAACACTGATGCTCTGTCGCAAATAGCCTGAGCCCAGACCTTCCAACAGACACCGACACAGCTGGCTGCACACCCAGCACATTGGACCCGCCACTGCCTTAGGCCACCATCCATTCCCAACCTGGGTTTTCAGTCATCAGAACCTAGACCTTATCTCCAATCCCTGCACAGGGGGGAACCTGATGCACAAGTCAGAACCCCTCCTTCCCCATGGCAAGAAACCTTGCTGCTGGCAGTGAGTCAAACCTTCAGTGTAGGAGAAAACGGCATGGCCCATGAGGCCACGCCCATGTGTGAGGGCCGCCTTGGGCACAAACACACATTGTGACCCTCAGCGTGAGTACCTTATTCAAGTAACGCCTCTCAGTGATTGGACCAAGAGCCCGCATATGTGGCTTGCCATGCCCATAGGCACGCAGGACTAACTAGATGGTGTGTATTCCAGTTGAGGGAACCCACTGCTGTGCTCTAGAGTCCCTCTCCTGGGGGGTCCCCTGTGGCAGAAAACAGTACTCTTCCCTTCCCACAGAATGAACCCAAACACTTGGGAGCTTGGACAATCCCCCGAGAGGAAGGCTCTTCCTCGGCCCCTGAAGCAACCCCTACCCTGAACGGCCACTGTGAACGCAACACCCAGAGACAAAAGCCTGAGCGACTGCCTCCCACTTGCCCTCCTTTGATATCCAGAGGATCTCCCCTCTCGGACTGGAGATCAGGCCTGCCATTACCTTGGCCCCTACCTGAGCCAAGTTTGCTTTTTCAGACATCTGTCCCCACAGCCCTGGCAAACACAGCCTCTAGGCTGGGTCCTCTGGAGCCATACCACAGGACCATGCCTGCTCTCTCCTGGGAAACTCTGTCCATTCCTTTGGCCACACACCTCCAGAATATGAGAAACCTCAAGGCCCCCGAGGACATACCATTACCGGGAGCCTCCCTGCACACACAGGGGCCTTCGGACACAAGCGGAGCTGCTACCTCCATGAAGGCATGCACACAGATGTCAACAGAGATAGAAGGTTGAGCCCGACAGGCCCTTAGGCCCTAATCTCAACTCTTGCTTTGTTTTCCAGGTGTCACTCCTCAGAGGCTTTGGTTCGAAGAACAGGATATGGGGCTTTCCTGAGGCACTGAACAGAACTTCTCTCGTCTCCACATGGGAAGCTTCCTTGTTGGAGCCGTGTCAAACACCTCAGGTTGGAGAATCCTGCAGAGTCCCTGAGCCACCTCCACATTCCAAGGTCTCCCAGGCCACCAAGCCACAGTAGGACTCATCTTCAGGAGAGTCCATTTCAACTCTCGCCTCTGGGTAGCTCACCCAGGAGCCCGCAGATTGAGCCTGCCTTGTCCTGACTAAAGAGTGGGAATATGAGGTGGCGTTCCCAGGCATCCATGCTTAGACACCTGCTCTCGAGTCTTTCCGTATGGGGCCTCCTGGAACCATCCAATAGCACTCGACTTTCGTGCAGAAGGAAACCTTGAGGTTTGGAGTAGTTCACAAATCCCATCGTAGGCAAACCTTCCTGGCCTCATGAGGCCCCCACACCATTCAGGAAGAGGCCATGCTGGACAAAAACTCTAGCCTGAGGCACGTCTCAGAGTTGAAATGACCTCAGTGCAGGAGATCTCGATTCAGCCTCTCAGAGTGGGCCTGCCGTGCCATCGGTCCCAAACCTCACGCTAGCTTGTGTTTTCAGACTTCCTTCCTCACACTCCTGGCAAACAAGCCCTCCGGACTAGGAACTCCAGAACCACAACCCAGCCCAGGGTCTGCCCAAGGGAAGAAAAACGTTTCCCTGTGGGGCTCTCTCCAGAAAACCCAGATGAGGATCAACCTGCTCGGGCCTCGACGGTACCCGAACTGGATAGGCTGCTCTGGGCACTCATGCTCTGTCTGACACAGCCTGAAGCCAGACGTCCAGACAGACAAGGAGACAGCTGGCCGCACACCCAGCACTTCGGACACGCCATGGTCTTATGCCATCACCTCTTCCTAAACTTGGTTTTCAGATATCTGAACCTAGACATTATATCAATTCTCCACACAGCTGGGTATCGCAAGCACAACACAGAACTCCTCCTTCCCCGTGGCTGTAAAGCTTGCTTGGCATGGAGTCACACCTTCAGGGTGGGAGAAACCTTCCTGGTCCCTGATGCCACGCCCAAACTTGAGTGCTGCTTGGGCACAAATTCACACTCTGACCCTCAGCATGAGCCCCATGTCAAAGAAAGGCCTGTCAGGGCCTGGGCCAAGAGCCCGCATATGGGGCTTGCCAAGCCCCTATGCACCCAATCCTCACCAGTGTTTGAGTTTTCCAGTCGCCCCGCCCGTACCTGGGGCTCTGCTCTGGAATCCCTTTCTTGGAGAGACACGTGAGCCAGACAACACTTTTCCACCCTTCCCACAAAATGACCCCAAACTCTTGGGAGCTGGGACAAATCCCCAGAGAGGGATACTCGTCCACAGTCCCTGAGGCCACCCCTCCAATCCACGGCTATCTCGGACACAACATCCAGAGACAAAAGCCTGAAGGAACGCCTCCCACTCGCCCTTGTTTCAGAGGCCCAGGAGCTCCCTCTCGGGCTGTACATCCGGCCTGCCATACCCTAGGCGCCACTCATAAGCTGAGTTTGTGTTTTCAGACTTCTGTGCCCTCAGCCTGGACCCACACAACCGCCAGGCTAGGGCCTCTGGAGCCACAGCGAAAGATTGTGCCTGCCCTCTCCAAGGAAATTGTGCCCAATCCATTGACCACAACCCTACAGGTTAGGGAAAAGCTCCAAGGCCCCTGAGGCCATCAATAGTGTAGGCCACCCTGGACTAAGAGGGGCTCTCTGACACCAGCGGAGCAACTATCTCCACTTAGACTCTCAGACAGTGTCCCCAGAGACAGAAGGTTGAAATGGACAGGCCCCCAGGCCCTAATCTGAACCTTAGCTCTGGTATCCATGTGTCCGTCCTCAGAGGTCTGTTTTCGTAGACCAGCACACGGGGCTTTTCTGAGGCACCAAACCAAACCTCTCTCGCCTCCACATGGGGAGCTTACTTAAAGGGGATGTATCAAACCCTTCAGGTAGGAGAGTTCCGCAGGGCCACTGAACAACCAGCACATTCCAAGGTTTCCATGGACCCAAACGCACATTATGACGCATCCTCAGGAGAGGCCATTTCAACTCAGCCCCCTGGTTAGCGTGCCCCAGAGGCAGCAGATCAAACATATCTTGTGGCTAATGGCCAATGGGAATGCGAGGCATGCTGTACAGGGATCCATCCTTCGAACCGTGCTCTCCAGTCCTTCCGTATGGTATGTCCTGGAGCCATGCAACAGGACTCAAATGTCCCACAGAAGGAAACCTGGTGGTTTGGGGCAACCTCCAATCTCAGCGTGGGAAAACTTCCTTGGCCTCATGAGGCCCCCGCTTCATGAAGGTGCCATCATGGACACATGCTCCAGCCTCAGCCAACGTCTGATCCTCAGCCTGACTTCAGATGCAGGAGATTTTGATTCAGCCTCTGCCTAGTGGGCCTGCTCTGCCCTTGGCTCCAATCCTCACTTTAGCTTGTGTTCCTAGACTTCCGTCCTCACACTCCTGGCCCACAAACCCTCCCTTCTGGGAATTCTGGGGCCACAATGAAGCACTCCGCCTGCCTCCCAGGAGAAAAACTTTGTCTATGGTGCTGCCCAGAAACCCCAAATGAGGATCAAACTGCTTGGCCCTCGGCAACACCCCAATTGCATAGGCTACCTTAAACACTGATGCTCTGTCGCAAATAGCCTGAGCCCAGACCTTCCAACAGACACCGACACAGCTGGCTGCACACCCAGCACATTGGACCCGCCACTGCCTTAGGCCACCATCCATTCCCAACCTGGGTTTTCAGTCATCAGAACCTAGACCTTATCTCCAATCCCTGCACAGGGGGGAAACTGATGCACAAGTCAGAACCCCTCCTTCCCCATGGCAAGAAACCTTGCTGCTGGCAGTGAGTCAAACCTTCAGTGTAGGAGAAAACGGCATGGCCCATGAGGCCACGCCCATGTGTGAGGGCCGCCTTGGGCACAAACACACATTGTGACCCTCAGCGTGAGTACCTTATTCAAGTAACGCCTCTCAGTGATTGGACCAAGAGCCCGCATATGTGGCTTGCCATGCCCATAGGCACGCAGGACTAACTAGATGGTGTGTATTCCAGTTGAGGGAACCCACTGCTGTGCTCTAGAGTCCCTCTCCTGGGGGGTCCCCTGTGGCAGAAAACAGTACTCTTCCCTTCCCACAGAATGAACCCAAACACTTGGGAGCTTGGACAATACCCCGAGAGGAAGGCTCTTCCTCGGCCCCTGAAGCAACCCCTACCCTGAACGGCCACTGTGAACGCAACACCCAGAGACAAAAGCCTGAGCGACTGCCTCCCACTTGCCCTCCTTTGATATCCAGAGGATCTCCCCTCTCGGACTGGAGATCAGGCCTGCCATTACCTTGGCCCCTACCTGAGCCAAGTTTGCTTTTTCAGACATCTGTCCCCACAGCCCTGGCAAACACAGCCTCTAGGCTGGGTCCTCTGGAGCCATACCACAGGACCATGCCTGCTCTCTCCTGGGAAACTCTGTCCATTCCTTTGGCCACACACCTCCAGAATATGAGAAACCTCAAGGCCCCCGAGGACATACCATTACCGGGAGCCTCCCTGCACACACAGGGGCCTTCGGACACAAGCTGAGCTGCTACCTCCATGAAGGCATGCACACAGATGTCAACAGAGATAGAAGGTTGAGCCGGACAGGCCCTTAGGCCCTAAACTCAACTCTTGCTTTGTTTTCCAGGTGTCACTCCTCAGAGGCTTTGGTTCGAAGAACAGGATATGGGGCTTTCCTGAGGCACTGAACAGAACTTCTCTCGTCTCCACATGAGAAGCTTCCTTGTTGGAGCCGTGTCAAACACCTCAGGTTGGAGAATCCTGCAGAGTCCCTGAGCCACCTCCACATTCCAAGGTCTCCCAGGCCACCAAGCCACAGTAGGACTCATCTTCATTAGAGTCCATTTCAACTCTCCCCTCTGGGTAGCTCACCCAGGAGCCCGCAGATTGAGCCTGCCTTGTCCTGACTAAAGAGTGGGAATATGAGGTGGCGTTCCCAGGCATCCATGCTTAGACACCTGCTCTCGAGTCTTTCCGTATGGGGCCTCCTGGAACCATCCAATAGCACTCGACTTTCGTGCAGAAGGAAACCTTGAGGTTTGGAGTAGTTCACAAATCCCATCGTAGGCAAATTTTCCTGGCTTCATGAGGCCCCCACACCATTCAGGAAGAGGCCATGCTGGACAAAAACTCTAGCCTGAGGCACGTCTCAGAGTTGAAATGACCTCAGTGCAGGAGATCTCGATTCAGCCACTCAGAGTGGGCCTGCCGTGCCATCGGTCCCAAACCTCACGCTAGCTTGTGTTTTCAGACTTCCTTCCTCACACTCCTGGCAAACAAGCCCTCCGGACTAGGAACTCCAGAACCACAACCCAGCCCAGGGTCTGCCCAAGGGAAGAAAAACGTTTCCCTGTGGGGCTCTCTCCAGAAAACCCAGATGAGGATCAACCTGCTCGGGCCTCGACGGTACCCGAACTGGATAGGCTGCTTTGGGCACTCATGCTCTGTCTGACACAGCCTGAAGCCAGACGTCCAGACAGACAAGGAGACAGCTGGCCGCACACCCAGCACTTCGGACACGCCATGGTCTTATGCCATCACCTCTTCCTAAACTTGGTTTTCAGATATCTGAACCTAGACATTATATCAATTCTCCACACAGCTGGGTATCGCAAGCACAACACAGAACTCCTCCTTCCCCGTGGCTGTAAAGCTTGCTTGGCATGGAGTCACACCTTCAGGGTGGGAGAAACCTTCCTGGTCCCTGATGCCACGCCCAAACTTGAGTGCTGCTTGGGCACAAATTCACACTCTGACCCTCAGCATGAGCCCCATGTCAAAGAAAGGCCTGTCAGGGCCTGGGCCAAGAGCCCGCATATGGGGCTTGCCAAGCCCCTATGCACCCAATCCTCACCAGTGTTTGAGTTTTCCAGTCGCCCCGCCCGTACCTGGGGCTCTGCTCTGGAATCCCTTTCTTGGAGAGACACGTGAGCCAGACAACACTTTTCCACCCTTCCCACAAAATGACCCCAAACTCTTGGGAGCTGGGACAAATCCCCAGAGAGGGATACTCATCCACAGTCCCTGAGGCCACCCCTCCAATCCACGGCTATCTCGGACACAACATCCAGAGACAAAAGCCTGAAGGAACGCCTCCCACTCGCCCTTGTTTCAGAGGCCCAGGAGCTCCCTCTCGGGCTGTACATCCGGCCTGCCATACCCTAGGCGCCACTCATAAGCTGAGTTTGTGTTTTCAGACTTCTGTGCCCTCAGCCTGGACCCACACAACCGCCAGGCTAGGGCCTCTGGAGCCACAGCGAAAGATTGTGCCTGCCCTCTCCAAGGAAATTGTGCCCAATCCATTGACCACAACCCTACAGGTTAGGGAAAAGCTCCAAGGCCCCTGAGGCCATCAATAGTGTAGGCCACCCTGGACCAAGAGGGGCTCTCTGACACCAGCGGAGCAACTATCTCCACTTAGACTCTCAGACAGTGTCCCCAGAGACAGAAGGTTGAAATGGACAGGCCCCCAGGCCCTAATCTGAACCTTAGCTCTGGTTTCCATGTGTCCGTCCTCAGAGGTCTGTTTTCGTAGACCAGCACACGGGGCTTTTCTGAGGCACCAAACCAAACCTCTCTCGCCTCCAAATGGGGAGCTTACTTACTGGGGATGTATCAAACCCTTCAGGTAGGAGAGTTCCGCAGGGCCACTGAACAACCAGCACATTCCAAGGTTTCCATGGACCCAAACGCACATTATGACGCATCCTCAGGAGAGGCCATTTCAACTCAGCCCCCTGGTTAGCGTGCCCCAGAGGCAGCAGATCAAACATATCTTGTGGCTAATGGCCAATGGGAATGCGAGGCATGCTGTACAGGGATCCATCCTTCGAACCGTGCTCTCCAGTCCTTCCGTATGGTATGTCCTGGAGCCATGCAACAGGACTCGAATGTCCCACAGAAGGAAACCTGGTGGTTTGGGGCAACCTCCAATCTCAGCGTGGGAAAACTTCCTTGGCCTCATGAGGCCCCCGCTTCATGAAGGTGCCATCATGGACACATACTCCAGCCTCAGCCAACGTCTGATCCTCAGCCTGACTTCAGATGCAGGAGATTTTGATTCAGCCTCTGCCTAGTGGGCCTGCTCTGCCCTTGGCTCCAATCCTCACTTTAGCTTGTGTTCCTAGACTTCCGTCCTCACACTCTTGGCCCACAAACCCTCCCTTCTGGGAATTCTGGGGCCACAATGAAGCACTCCGCCTGCCTCCCAGGCGAAAAACTTTGTCTATGGTTATGCCCAGAAACCCCAAATGAGGATCAAACTGCTTGGCCCTCGGCAACACCCCAATTCCATAGGCTACCTTAAACACTGATGCTCTGTCGCAAATAGCCTGAGCCCAGACCTTCCAACAGACACCGACACAGCTGGCTGCACACCCAGCACATTGGACCCGCCACTGCCTTAGGCCACCATCCATTCCCAACCTGGGTTTTCAGTCATCAGAACCTAGACCTTATCTCCAATCCCTGCACAGGGGGGAACCTGATGCACAAGTCAGAACCCCTCCTTCCCCATGGCAAGAAACCTTGCTGCTGGCAGTGAGTCAAACCTTCAGTGTAGGAGAAAACGGCATGGCCCATGAGGCCACGCCCATGTGTGAGGGCCGCCTTGGGCACAAACACACATTGTGACCCTCAGCGTGAGTACCTTATTCAAGTAATGCCTCTCAGTGATTGGACCAAGAGCCCGCATATGTGGCTTGCCATGCCCATAGGCAGGCAGGACTAACTAGATGGTGTGTATTCCAGTTGAGGGAACCCACTGCTGTGCTCTAGAGTCCCTCTCCTGGGGGGTCCCCTGTGGCAGAAAACAGTACTCTTCCCTTCCCACAGAATGAACCCAAACACTTGGGAGCTTGGACAATCCCCCGAGAGGAAGGCTCTTCCTCGGCCCCTGAAGCAACCCCTACCCTGAACGGCCACTGTGAACGCAACACCCAGAGACAAAAGCCTGAGCGACTGCCTCCCACTTGCCCTCCTTTGATATCCAGAGGATCTCCCCTCTCGGACTGGAGATCAGGCCTGCCATTACCTTGGCCCCTACCTGAGCCAAGTTTGCTTTTTCAGACATCTGTCCCCACAGCCCTGGCAAACACAGCCTCTAGGCTGGGTCCTCTGGAGCCATACCACAGGACCATGCCTGCTCTCTCCTGGGAAACTCTGTCCATTCCTTTGGCCACACACCTCCAGAATATGAGAAACCTCAAGGCCCCCGAGGACATACCATTACCGGGAGCCTCCCTGCACACACAGGGGCCTTCGGACACAAGCTGAGCTGCTACCTCCATGAAGGCATGCACACAGATGTCAACAGAGATAGAAGGTTGAGCCGGACAGGCCCTTAGGCCCTAATCTCAACTCTTGCTTTGTTTTCCAGGTGTCACTCCTCAGAGGCTTTGGTTCGAAGAACAGGATATGGGGCTTTCCTGAGGCACTGAACAGAACTTCTCTCGTCTCCACATGGGAAGCTTCCTTGTTGGAGCCGTGTCAAACACCTCAGGTTGGAGAATCCTGCAGAGTCCCTGAGCCACCTCCACATTCCAAGGTCTCCCAGGCCACCAAGCCACAGTAGGACTCATCTTCAGGAGAGTCCATTTCAACTCTCCCCTCTGGGTAGCTCACCCAGGAGCCCGCAGATTGAGCCTGCCTTGTCCTGACTAAAGAGTGGGAATATGAGGTGGCGTTCCCAGGCATCCATGCTTAGACACCTGCTCTCGAGTCTTTCCGTATGGGGCCTCCTGGAACCATCCAATAGCACTCGACTTTCGTGCAGAAGGAAACCTTGAGGTTTGGAGTAGTTCACAAATCCCATCGTAGGCAAACCTTCCTGGCCTCATGAGGCCCCCACACCATTCAGGAAGAGGCCATGCTGGACAAAAACTCTAGCCTGAGGCACGTCTCAGAGTTGAAATGACCTCAGTGCAGGAGATCTCGATTCAGCCTCTCAGAGTGGGCCTGCCGTGCCATCGGTCCCAAACCTCACGCTAGCTTGTGTTTTCAGACTTCCTTCCTCACACTCCTGGCAAACAAGCCCTCCGGACTAGGAACTCCAGAACCACAACCCAGCCCAGGGTCTGCCCAAGGGAAGAAAAACGTTTCCCTGTGGGGCTCTCTCCAGAAAACCCAGATGAGGATCAACCTGCTCGGGCCTCGACGGTACCCGAACTGGATAGGCTGCTCTGGGCACTCATGCTCTGTCTGACACAGCCTGAAGCCAGACGTCCAGACAGACAAGGAGACAGCTGGCCGCACACCCAGCACTTCGGACACGCCATGGTCTTATGCCATCACCTCTTCCTAAACTTGGTTTTCAGATATCTGAACCTAGACATTATATCAATTCTCCACACAGCTGGGTATCGCAAGCACAACACAGAACTCCTCCTTCCCCGTGGCTGTAAAGCTTGCTTGGCATGGAGTCACACCTTCAGGGTGGGAGAAACCTTCCTGGTCCCTGATGCCACGCCCAAACTTGAGTGCTGCTTGGGCACAAATTCACACTCTGACCCTCAGCATGAGCCCCATGTCAAAGAAAGGCCTGTCAGGGCCTGGGCCAAGAGCCCGCATATGGGGCTTGCCAAGCCCCTATGCACCCAATCCTCACCAGTGTTTGAGTTTTCCAGTCGCCCCGCCCGTACCTGGGGCTCTGCTCTGGAATCCCTTTCTTGGAGAGACACGTGAGCCAGACAACACTTTTCCACCCTTCCCACAAAATGACCCCAAACTCTTGGGAGCTGGGACAAATCCCCAGAGAGGGATACTCATCCACAGTCCCTGAGGCCACCCCTCCAATCCACGGCTATCTCGGACACAACATCCAGAGACAAAAGCCTGAAGGAACGCCTCCCACTCGCCCTTGTTTCAGAGGCCCAGGAGCTCCCTCTCGGGCTGTACATCCGGCCTGCCATACCCTAGGCGCCACTCATAAGCTGAGTTTGTGTTTTCAGACTTCTGTGCCCTCAGCCTGGACCCACACAACCGCCAGGCTAGGGCCTCTGGAGCCACAGCGAAAGATTGTGCCTGCCCTCTCCAAGGAAATTGTGCCCAATCCATTGACCACAACCCTACAGGTTAGGGAAAAGCTCCAAGGCCCCTGAGGCCATCAATAGTGTAGGCCACCCTGGACCAAGAGGGGCTCTCTGACACCAGCGGAGCAACTATCTCCACTTAGACTCTCAGACAGTGTCCCCAGAGACAGAAGGTTGAAATGGACAGGCCCCCAGGCCCTAATCTGAACCTTAGCTCTGGTTTCCATGTGTCCGTCCTCAGAGGTCTGTTTTCGTAGACCAGCACACGGGGCTTTTCTGAGGCACCAAACCAAACCTCTCTCGCCTCCACATGGGGAGCTTACTTACTGGGGATGTATCAAACCCTTCAGGTAGGAGAGTTCCGCAGGGCCACTGAACAACCAGCACATTCCAAGGTTTCCATGGACCCAAACGCACATTATGACGCATCCTCAGGAGAGGCCATTTCAACTCAGCCCCCTGGTTAGCGTGCCCCAGAGGCAGCAGATCAAACATATCTTGTGGCTAATGGCCAATGGGAATGCGAGGCATGCTGTACAGGGATCCATCCTTCGAACCGTGCTCTCCAGTCC
Organism: Mustela nivalis; assembly: GCF_964662115.1. Lineage (NCBI taxonomy): Eukaryota > Metazoa > Chordata > Mammalia > Carnivora > Mustelidae > Mustela > Mustela nivalis. The sequence continues at coordinate 212,894 of NW_028135738.1, read as the reverse complement.
TTCCGTATGGTATGTCCTGGAGCCATGCAACAGGACTCGAATGTCCCACAGAAGGAAACCTGGTGGTTTGGGGCAACCTCCAATCTCAGCGTGGGAAAACTTCCTTGGCCTCATGAGGCCCCCGCTTCATGAAGGTGCCATCATGGACACATACTCCAGCCTCAGCCAACGTCTGATCCTCAGCCTGACTTCAGATGCAGGAGATTTTGATTCAGCCTCTGCCTAGTGGGCCTGCTCTGCCCTTGGCTCCAATCCTCACTTTAGCTTGTGTTCCTAGACTTCCGTCCTCACACTCTTGGCCCACAAACCCTCCCTTCTGGGAATTCTGGGGCCACAATGAAGCACTCCGCCTGCCTCCCAGGCGAAAAACTTTGTCTATGGTGCTGCCCAGAAACCCCAAATGAGGATCAAACTGCTTGGCCCTCGGCAACACCCCAATTCCATAGGCTACCTTAAACACTGATGCTCTGTCGCAAATAGCCTGAGCCCAGACCTTCCAACAGACACCGACACAGCTGGCTGCACACCCAGCACATTGGACCCGCCACTGCCTTAGGCCACCATCCATTCCCAACCTGGGTTTTCAGTCATCAGAACCTAGACCTTATCTCCAATCCCTGCACAGGGGGGAACCTGATGCACAAGTCAGAACCCCTCCTTCCCCATGGCAAGAAACCTTGCTGCTGGCAGTGAGTCAAACCTTCAGTGTAGGAGAAAACGGCATGGCCCATGAGGCCACGCCCATGTGTGAGGGCCGCCTTGGGCACAAACACACATTGTGACCCTCAGCGTGAGTACCTTATTCAAGTAACGCCTCTCAGTGATTGGACCAAGAGCCCGCATATGTGGCTTGCCATGCCCATAGGCAGGCAGGACTAACTAGATGGTGTGTATTCCAGTTGAGGGAACCCACTGCTGTGCTCTAGAGTCCCTCTCCTGGGGGGTCCCCTGTGGCAGAAAACAGTACTCTTCCCTTCCCACAGAATGAACCCAAACACTTGGGAGCTTGGACAATCCCCCGAGAGGAAGGCTCTTCCTCGGCCCCTGAAGCAACCCCTACCCTGAACGGCCACTGTGAACGCAACACCCAGAGACAAAAGCCTGAGCGACTGCCTCCCACTTGCCCTCCTTTGATATCCAGAGGATCTCCCCTCTCGGACTGGAGATCAGGCCTGCCATTACCTTGGCCCCTACCTGAGCCAAGTTTGCTTTTTCAGACATCTGTCCCCACAGCCCTGGCAAACACAGCCTCTAGGCTGGGTCCTCTGGAGCCATACCACAGGACCATGCCTGCTCTCTCCTGGGAAACTCTGTCCATTCCTTTGGCCACACACCTCCAGAATATGAGAAACCTCAAGGCCCCCGAGGACATACCATTACCGGGAGCCTCCCTGCACACACAGGGGCCTTCGGACACAAGCTGAGCTGCTACCTCCATGAAGGCATGCACACAGATGTCAACAGAGATAGAAGGTTGAGCCGGACAGGCCCTTAGGCCCTAATCTCAACTCTTGCTTTGTTTTCCAGGTGTCACTCCTCAGAGGCTTTGGTTCGAAGAACAGGATATGGGGCTTTCCTGAGGCACTGAACAGAACTTCTCTCGTCTCCACATGGGAAGCTTCCTTGTTGGAGCCGTGTCAAACACCTCAGGTTGGAGAATCCTGCAGAGTCCCTGAGCCACCTCCACATTCCAAGGTCTCCCAGGCCACCAAGCCACAGTAGGACTCATCTTCAGGAGAGTCCATTTCAACTCTCCCCTCTGGGTAGCTCACCCAGGAGCCCGCAGATTGAGCCTGCCTTGTCCTGACTAAAGAGTGGGAATATGAGGTGGCGTTCCCAGGCATCCATGCTTAGACACCTGCTCTCGAGTCTTTCCGTATGGGGCCTCCTGGAACCATCCAATAGCACTCGACTTTCGTGCAGAAGGAAACCTTGAGGTTTGGAGTAGTTCACAAATCCCATCGTAGGCAAACCTTCCTGGCCTCATGAGGCCCCCACACCATTCAGGAAGAGGCCATGCTGGACAAAAACTCTAGCCTGAGGCACGTCTCAGAGTTGAAATGACCTCAGTGCAGGAGATCTCGATTCAGCCTCTCAGAGTGGGCCTGCCGTGCCATCGGTCCCAAACCTCACGCTAGCTTGTGTTTTCAGACTTCCTTCCTCACACTCCTGGCAAACAAGCCCTCCGGACTAGGAACTCCAGAACCACAACCCAGCCCAGGGTCTGCCCAAGGGAAGAAAAACATTTCCCTGTGGGGCTCTCTCCAGAAAACCCAGATGAGGATCAACCTGCTCGGGCCTCGACGGTACCCGAACTGGATAGGCTGCTCTGGGCACTCATGCTCTGTCTGACACAGCCTGAAGCCAGACGTCCAGACAGACAAGGAGACAGCTGGCCGCACACCCAGCACTTCGGACACGCCATGGTCTTATGCCATCACCTCTTCCTAAACTTGGTTTTCAGATATCTGAACCTAGACATTATATCAATTCTCCACACAGCTGGGTATCGCAAGCACAACACAGAACTCCTCCTTCCCCGTGGCTGTAAAGCTTGCTTGGCATGGAGTCACACCTTCAGGGTGGGAGAAACCTTCCTGGTCCCTGATGCCACGCCCAAACTTGAGTGCTGCTTGGGCACAAATTCACACTCTGACCCTCAGCATGAGCCCTATGTCAAAGAAAGGCCTGTCAGGGCCTGGGCCAAGAGCCCGCATATGGGGCTTGCCAAGCCCCTATGCACCCAATCCTCACCAGTGTTTGAGTTTTCCAGTCGCCCCGCCCGTACCTGGGGCTCTGCTCTGGAATCCCTTTCTTGGAGAGACACGTGAGCCAGACAACACTTTTCCACCCTTCCCACAAAATGACCCCAAACTCTTGGGAGCTGGGACAAATCCCCAGAGAGGGATACTCGTCCACAGTCCCTGAGGCCACCCCTCCAATCCACGGCTATCTCGGACACAACATCCAGAGACAAAAGCCTGAAGGAACGCCTCCCACTCGCCCTTGTTTCAGAGGCCCAGGAGCTCCCTCTCGGGCTGTACATCCGGCCTGCCATACCCTAGGCGCCACTCATAAGCTGAGTTTGTGTTTTCAGACTTCTGTGCCCTCAGCCTGGACCCACACAACCGCCAGGCTAGGGCCTCTGGAGCCACAGCGAAAGATTGTGCCTGCCCTCTCCAAGGAAATTGTGCCCAATCCATTGACCACAACCCTACAGGTTAGGGAAAAGCTCCAAGGCCCCTGAGGCCATCAATAGTGTAGGCCACCCTGGACTAAGAGGGGCTCTCTGACACCAGCGGAGCAACTATCTCCACTTAGACTCTCAGACAGTGTCCCCAGAGACAGAAGGTTGAAATGGACAGGCCCCCAGGCCCTAATCTGAACCTTAGCTCTGGTTTCCATGTGTCCGTCCTCAGAGGTCTGTTTTCGTAGACCAGCACACGGGGCTTTTCTGAGGCACCAAACCAAACCTCTCTCGCCTCCACATGGGGAGCTTACTTACTGGGGATGTATCAAACCCTTCAGGTAGGAGAGTTCCGCAGGGCCACTGAACAACCAGCACATTCCAAGGTTTCCATGGACCCAAACGCACATTATGACGCATCCTCAGGAGAGGCCATTTCAACTCAGCCCCCTGGTTAGCGTGCCCCAGAGGCAGCAGATCAAACATATCTTGTGGCTAATGGCCAATGGGAATGCGAGGCATGCTGTACAGGGATCCATCCTTCGAACCGTGCTCTCCAGTCCTTCCGTATGGTATGTCCTGGAGCCATGCAACAGGACTCAAATGTCCCACAGAAGGAAACCTGGTGGTTTGGGGCAACCTCCAATCTCAGCGTGGGAAAACTTCCTTGGCCTCATGAGGCCCCCGCTTCATGAAGGTGCCATCATGGACACATGCTCCAGCCTCAGCCAACGTCTGATCCTCAGCCTGACTTCAGATGCAGGAGATTTTGATTCAGCCTCTGCCTAGTGGGCCTGCTCTGCCCTTGGCTCCAATCCTCACTTTACCTTGTGTTCCTAGACTTCCGTCCTCACACTCCTGGCCCACAAACCCTCCCTTCTGGGAATTCTGGGGCCACAATGAAGCACTCCGCCTGCCTCCCAGGAGAAAAACTTTGTCTATGGTGCTGCCCAGAAACCCCAAATGAGGATCAAACTGCTTGGCCCTCGGCAACACCCCAATTGCATAGGCTACCTTAAACACTGATGCTCTGTCGCAAATAGCCTGAGCCCAGACCTTCCAACAGACACCGACACAGCTGGCTGCACACCCAGCACATTGGACCCGCCACTGCCTTAGGCCACCATCCATTCCCAACCTGGGTTTTCAGTCATCAGAACCTAGACCTTATCTCCAATCCCTGCACAGGGGGGAAACTGATGCACAAGTCAGAACCCCTCCTTCCCCATGGCAAGAAACCTTGCTGCTGGCAGTGAGTCAAACCTTCAGTGTAGGAGAAAACGGCATGGCCCATGAGGCCACGCCCATGTGTGAGGGCCGCCTTGGGCACAAACACACATTGTGACCCTCAGCGTGAGTACCTTATTCAAGTAACGCCTCTCAGTGATTGGACCAAGAGCCCGCATATGTGGCTTGCCATGCCCATAGGCACGCAGGACTAACTAGATGGTGTGTATTCCAGTTGAGGGAACCCACTGCTGTGCTCTAGAGTCCCTCTCCTGGGGGGTCCCCTGTGGCAGAAAACAGTACTCTTCCCTTCCCACAGAATGAACCCAAACACTTGGGAGCTTGGACAATCCCCCGAGAGGAAGGCTCTTCCTCGGCCCCTGAAGCAACCCCTACCCTGAACGGCCACTGTGAACGCAACACCCAGAGACAAAAGCCTGAGCGACTGCCTCCCACTTGCCCTCCTTTGATATCCAGAGGATCTCCCCTCTCGGACTGGAGATCAGGCCTGCCATTACCTTGGCCCCTACCTGAGCCAAGTTTGCTTTTTCAGACATCTGTCCCCACAGCCCTGGCAAACTCAGCCTCTAGGCTGGGTCCTCTGGAGCCATACCACAGGACCATGCCTGCTCTCTCCTGGGAAACTCTGTCCATTCCTTTGGCCACACACCTCCAGAATATGAGAAACCTCAAGGCCCCCGAGGACATACCATTACCGGGAGCCTCCCTGCACACACAGGGGCCTTCGGACACAAGCTGAGCTGCTACCTCCATGAAGGCATGCACACAGATGTCAACAGAGATAGAAGGTTGAGCCGGACAGGCCCTTAGGCCCTAATCTCAACTCTTGCTTTGTTTTCCAGGTGTCACTCCTCAGAGGCTTTGGTTCGAAGAACAGGATATGGGGCTTTCCTGAGGCACTGAACAGAACTTCTCTCGTCTCCACATGAGAAGCTTCCTTGTTGGAGCCGTGTCAAACACCTCAGGAAGGAGAATCCTGCAGAGTCCCTGAGCCACCTCCACATTCCAAGGTCTCCCAGGCCACCAAGCCACAGTAGGACTCATCTTCATTAGAGTCCATTTCAACTCTCCCCTCTGGGTAGCTCACCCAGGAGCCCGCAGATTGAGCCTGCCTTGTCCTGACTAAAGAGTGGGAATATGAGGTGGCGTTCCCAGGCATCCATGCTTAGACACCTGCTCTCGAGTCTTTCCGTATGGGGCCTCCTGGAACCATCCAATAGCACTCGACTTTCGTGCAGAAGGAAACCTTGAGGTTTGGAGTAGTTCACAAATCCCATCGTAGGCAAATTTTCCTGGCCTCATGAGGCCCCCACACCATTCAGGAAGAGGCCATGCTGGACAAAAACTCTAGCCTGAGGCACGTCTCAGAGTTGAAATGACCTCAGTGCAGGAGATCTCGATTCAGCCACTCAGAGTGGGCCTGCCGTGCCATCGGTCCCAAACCTCACGCTAGCTTGTGTTTTCAGACTTCCTTCCTCACACTCCTGGCAAACAAGCCCTCCGGACTAGGAACTCCAGAACCACAACCCAGCCCAGGGTCTGCCCAAGGGAAGAAAAACGTTTCCCTGTGGGGCTCTCTCCAGAAAACCCAGATGAGGATCAACCTGCTCGGGCCTCGACGGTACCCGAACTGGATAGGCTGCTTTGGGCACTCATGCTCTGTCTGACACAGCCTGAAGCCAGACGTCCAGACAGACAAGGAGACAGCTGGCCGCACACCCAGCACTTCGGACACGCCATGGTCTTATGCCATCACCTCTTCCTAAACTTGGTTTTCAGATATCTGAACCTAGACATTATATCAATTCTCCACACAGCTGGGTATCGCAAGCACAACACAGAACTCCTCCTTCCCCGTGGCTGTAAAGCTTGCTTGGCATGGAGTCACACCTTCAGGGTGGGAGAAACCTTCCTGGTCCCTGATGCCACGCCCAAACTTGAGTGCTGCTTGGGCACAAATTCACACTCTGACCCTCAGCATGAGCCCTATGTCAAAGAAAGGCCTGTCAGGGCCTGGGCCAAGAGCCCGCATATGGGGCTTGCCAAGCCCCTATGCACCCAATCCTCACCAGTGTTTGAGTTTTCCAGTCGCCCCGTCCGTACCTGGGGCTCTGCTCTGGAATCCCTTTCTTGGAGAGACACGTGAGCCAGACAACACTTTTCCACCCTTCCCACAAAATGACCCCAAACTCTTGGGAGCTGGGACAAATCCCCAGAGAGGGATACTCATCCACAGTCCCTGAGGCCACCCCTCCAATCCACGGCTATCTCGGACACAACATCCAGAGACAAAAGCCTGAAGGAACGCCTCCCACTCGCCCTTGTTTCAGAGGCCCAGGAGCTCCCTCTCGGGCTGTACATCCGGCCTGCCATACCCTAGGCGACACTCATAAGCTGAGTTTGTGTTTTCAGACTTCTGTGCCCTCAGCCTGGACCCACACAACCGCCAGGCTAGGGCCTCTGGAGCCACAGCGAAAGATTGTGCCTGCCCTCTCCAAGGAAATTGTTCCCAATCCATTGACCACAACCCTACAGGTTAGGGAAAAGCTCCAAGGCCCCTGAGGCCATCAATAGTGTAGGCCACCCTGGACCAAGAGGGGCTCTCTGACACTAGCGGAGCAACTATCTCCACTTAGACTCTCAGACAGTGTCCCCAGAGACAGAAGGTTGAAATGGACAGGCCCCCAGGCCCTAATCTGAACCTTAGCTCTGGTTTCCATGTGTCCGTCCTCAGAGGTCTGTTTTCGTAGACCAGCACACGGGGCTTTTCTGAGGCACCAAACCAAACCTCTCTCGCCTCCACATGGGGAGCTTACTTACTGGGGATGTATCAAACCCTTCAGGTAGGAGAGTTCCGCAGGGCCACTGAACAACCAGCACATTCCAAGGTTTCCATGGACCCAAACGCACATTATGACGCATCCTCAGGAGAGGCCATTTCAACTCAGCCCCCTGGTTAGCGTGCCCCAGAGGCAGCAGATCAAACATATCTTGTGGCTAATGGCCAATGGGAATGCGAGGCATGCTGTACAGGGATCCATCCTTCGAACCGTGCTCTCCAGTCCTTCCGTATGGTATGTCCTGGAGCCATGCAACAGGACTCGAATGTCCCACAGAAGGAAACCTGGTGGTTTGGGGCAACCTCCAATCTCAGCGTGGGAAAACTTCCTTGGCCTCATGAGGGCCCCGCTTCATGAAGGTGCCATCATGGACACATACTCCAGCCTCAGCCAACGTCTGATCCTCAGCCTGACTTCAGATGCAGGAGATTTTGATTCAGCCTCTGCCTAGTGGGCCTGCTCTGCCCTTGGCTCCAATCCTCACTTTAGCTTGTGTTCCTAGACTTCCGTCCTCACACTCCTGGCCCACAAACCCTCCCTTCTGGGAATACTGGGGCCACAATGAAGCACTCCGCCTGCCTCCCAGGAGAAAAACTTTGTCTATGGTGCTGCCCAGAAACCCCAAATGAGGATCAAACTGCTTGGCCCTCGGCAACACCCCAATTGCATAGGCTACCTTAAACACTGATGCTCTGTCGCAAATAGCCTGAGCCCAGACCTTCCAACAGACACCGACACAGCTGGCTGCACACCCAGCACATTGGACCCGCCACTGCCTTAGGCCACCATCCATTCCCAACCTGGGTTTTCAGTCATCAGAACCTAGACCTTATCTCCAATCCCTGCACAGGGGGGAACCTGATGCACAAGTCAGAACCCCTCCTTCCCCATGGCAAGAAACCTTGCTGCTGGCAGTGAGTCAAACCTTCAGTGTAGGAGAAAACGGCATGGCCCATGAGGCCACGCCCATGTGTGAGGGCCGCCTTGGGCACAAACACACATTGTGACCCTCAGCGTGAGTACCTTATTCAAGTAACGCCTCTCAGTGATTGGACCAAGAGCCCGCATATGTGGCTTGCCATGCCCATAGGCACGCAGGACTAACTAGATGGTGTGTATTCCAGTTGAGGGAACCCACTGCTGTGCTCTAGAGTCCCTCTCCTGGGGGGTCCCCTGTGGCAGAAAACAGTACTCTTCCCTTCCCACAGAATGAACCCAAACACTTGGGAGCTTGGACAATCCCCCGAGAGGAAGGCTCTTCCTCGGCCCCTGAAGCAACCCCTACCCTGAACGGCCACTGTGAACGCAACACCCAGAGACAAAAGCCTGAGCGACTGCCTCCCACTTGCCCTCCTTTGATATCCAGAGGATCTCCCCTCTCGGACTGGAGATCAGGCCTGCCATTACCTTGGCCCCTACCTGAGCCAAGTTTGCTTTTTCAGACATCTGTCCCCACAGCCCTGGCAAACACAGCCTCTAGGCTGGATCCTCTGGAGCCATACCACAGGACCATGCCTGCTCTCTCCTGGGAAACTCTGTCCATTCCTTTGGCCACACACCTCCAGAATATGAGAAACCTCAAGGCCCCCGAGGACATACCATTACCGGGAGCCTCCCTGCACACACAGGGGCCTTCGGACACAAGCTGAGCTGCTACCTCCATGAAGGCATGCACAAAGATGTCAACAGAGATAGAAGGTTGAGCCGGACAGGCCCTTAGGCCCTAATCTCAACTCTTGCTTTGTTTTCCATGTGTCACTCCTCAGAGGCTTTGGTTCGAAGAACAGGATATGGGGCTTTCCTGAGGCACTGAACAGAACTTCTCTCGTCTCCACATGGGAAGCTTCCTTGTTGGAGCCGTGTCAAACACCTCAGGTTGGAGAATCCTGCAGAGTCCCTGAGCCACCTCCACATTCCAAGGTCTCCCAGGCCACCAAGCCACAGTAGGACTCATCTTCAGGAGAGTGCATTTCAACTCTCCCCTCTGGGTAGCTCACCCAGGAGCCCGCAGTTTGAGCCTGCCTTGTCCTGACTAAAGAGTGGGAATATGAGGTGGCGTTCCCAGGCATCCATGCTTAGACACCTGCTCTCGAGTCTTTCCGTATGGGGCCTCCTGGAACCATCCAATAGCACTCGACTTTCGTGCAGAAGGAAACCTTGAGGTTTGGAGTAGTTCACAAATCCCATCGTAGGCATACCTTCCTGGCCTCATGAGGCCCCCACACCATTCAGGAAGAGGCCATGCTGGACAAAAACTCTAGCCTGAGGCACGTCTCAGAGTTGAAATGACCTCAGTGTAGGAGATCTCGATTCAGCCTCTCAGAGTGGGCCTGCCGTGCCATCGGTCCCAAACCTCACGCTAGCTTGTGTTTTCAGACTTCCTTCCTCACACTCCTGGCAAACAAGCCCTCCGGACTAGGAACTCCAGAACCACAACCCAGCCCAGGGTCTGCCCAAGGGAAGAAAAACGTTTCCCTGTGGGGCTCTCTCCAGAAAACCCAGATGAGGATCAACCTGCTCGGGCCTCGACGGTACCCGAACTGGATAGGCTGCTCTGGGCACTCATGCTCTGTCTGACACAGCCTGAAGCCAGACGTCCAGACAGACAAGGAGACAGCTGGCCGCACACCCAGCACTTCGGACACGCCATGGTCTTATGCCGTCACCTCTTCCTAACCTTGGTTTTCAGATATCTGAACCTAGACATTATATCAATTCTCCACACAGCTGGGTATCGCAAGCACAACGCAGAACTCCTCCTTCCCCGTGGCTGTAAAGCTTGCTCTTGGCATGGAGTCACACCTTCAGGGTGGGAGAAACCTTCCTGGTCCCTGATGCCACGCCCAAACTTGAGTGCTGCTTGGGCACAAATTCACACTCTGACCCTCAGCATGAGCCCCATGTCAAAGAAAGGCCTGTCAGGGCCTGGGCCAAGAGCCCGCATATGGGGCTTGCCAAGCCCCTATGCACCCAATCCTCACCAGTGTTTGAGTTTTCCAGTCGCCCCGCCCGTACCTGGGGCTCTGCTCTGGAATCCCTTTCTTGGAGAGACACGTGAGCCAGACAACACGACTCCACCCTTCCCACAAAATGACCCCAAACTCTTGGGAGCTGGGACAAATCCCCAGAGAGCGATACTCGTCCACAGTCCCTGAGGCCACCCCTCCAATCCATGGCTATCTCGGACACAACATCCAGAGACAAAAGCCTGAAGGAACGCCTCCCACTCGCCCTTGTTTCAGAGGCCCAGGAGCTCCCTCTCGGGCTCTACATCCGGCCTGCCATACCCTAGGCGACACTCATAAGCTGAGTTTGTGTTTTCAGACTTCTGTGCCCTCAGCCTGGACCCACACAACCGCCAGGCTAGGGCCTCTGGAGCCACAGCGAAAGATTGTGCCTGCCCTCTCCAAGGAAATTGTGCCCAATCCATTGACCACAACCCTACAGGTTAGGGAAAAGCTCCAAGGCCCCTGAGGCCATCAATAGTGTAGGCCACCCTGGACTAAGAGGGGCTCTCTGACACCAGCGGAGCAACTATCTCCACTTAGACTCTCAGACAGTGTCCCCAGAGACAGAAGGTTGAAATGGACAGGCCCCCAGGCCCTAATCTGAACCTTAGCTCTGGTTTCCATGTGTCCGTCCTCAGAGGTCTGTTTTCGTAGACCAGCACACGGGGCTTTTCTGAGGCACCAAACCAAACCTCTCTCGCCTCCTCATGGGGAGCTTACTTACTGGGGATGTATCAAACCCTTCAGGTAGGAGAGTTCCGCAGGGCCACTGAACAACCAGCACATTCCAAGGTTTCCATGGACCCAAACGCACATTATGACGCATCCTCAGGAGAGGCCATTTCAACTCAGCCCCCTGGTTAGCGTGCCCCAGAGGCAGCAGATCAAACATATCTTGTGGCTAATGGCCAATGGGAATGCGAGGCATGCTGTACAGGGATCCATCCTTCGAACCGTGCTCTCCAGTCCTTCCGTATGTTATGTCCTGGAGCCATGCAACAGGACTCGAATGTCCCACAGAAGGAAACCTGGTGGTTTGGGGCAACCTCCAAACTCAGCGTGGGAAAACTTCCTTGGCCTCATGAGGCCCCCGCTTCATGAAGGTGCCATCATGGACACATACTCCAGCCTCAGCCAACGTCTGATCCTCAGCCTGACTTCAGATGCAGGAGATTTTGATTCAGCCTCTGCCTAGTGGGCCTGCTCTGCCCTTGGCTCCAATCCTCACTTTAGCTTGTGTTCCTAGACTTCCGTCCTCACACTCCTGGCCCACAAACCCTCCCTTCTGGGAATTCTGGGGCCACAATGAAGCACTCCGCCTGCCTCCCAGGAGAAAAACTTTGTCTATGGTGCTGCTCAGAAACCCCAAATGAGGATCAAACTGCTTGGCCCTCGGCAACACCCCAATTGCATAGGCTACCTTAAACACTGATGCTCTGTCGCAAATAGCCTGAGCCCAGACCTTCCAACAGACACCGACACAGCTGGCTGCACACCCAGCACATTGGACCCGCCACTGCCTTAGGCCACCATCCATTCCCAACCTGGGTTTTCAGTCATCAGAACCTAGACCTTATCTCCAATCCCTGCACAGGGCGGAACCTGATGCACAAGTCAGAACCCCTCCTTCCCCATGGCAAGAAACCTTGCTGCTGGCAGTGAGTCAAACCTTCAGTGTAGGAGAAAACGGCATGGCCCATGAGGCCACGCCCATGTGTGAGGGCCGCCTTGGGCACAAACACACATTGTGACCCTCAGCGTGAGTAACTTATTCAAGTAACGCCTCTCAGTGATTGGACCAAGAGCCAGCATATGTGGCTTGCCATGCCCATAGGCACGCAGGACTAACTAGATGGTGTGTATTCCAGTTGAGGGAACCCACTGCTGTGCTCTAGAGTCCCTCTCCTGGGGGGTCCCCTGTGGCAGAAAACAGTACTCTTCCCTTCCCACAGAATGAACCCAAACACTTGGGAGCTTTGACAATCCCCCGAGAGGAAGGCTCTTCCTCGGCCCCTGAAGCAACCCCTACCCTGAACGGCCACTGTGAACGCAACACCCAGAGACAAAAGCCTGAGCGACTGCCTCCGACTTGCCCTCCTCTGATATCCAGAGGATCTCCCCTCTCGGACTGGAGATCAGGCCTGCCATTACCTTGGCCCCTACCTGAGCCAAGTTTGCTTTTTCAGACATCTGTCCCCACAGCCCTGGCAAACACAGCCTCTAGGCTGGGTCCTCTGGAGCCATACCACAGGACCATGCCTGCTCTCTCCTGGGAAACTCTGTCCATTCCTTTGGCCACACACCTCCAGAATATGAAAAACCTCAAGGCCCCCGAGGACATACCATTACCGGGAGCCTCCCTGCACACACAGGGGCCTTCGGACACAAGCGGAGCTGCTACCTCCATGAAGGCATGCACACCGATGTCAACAGAGATAGAAGGTTGAGCCCGACAGGCCCTTAGGCCCTAATCTCAACTCTTGCTTTGTTTTCCAGGTGTCACTCCTCAGAGGCTTTGGTTCGAAGAACAGGATATGGGGCTTTCCTGAGGCACTGAACAGAACTTCTCTCGTCTCCACATGGGAAGCTTCCTTGTTGGAGCCGTGTCAAACACCTCAGGTTGGAGAATCCTGCAGAGTCCCTGAGCCACCTCCACATTCCACGGTCTCCCAGGCCACCAAGCCACAGTAGGACTCATCTTCAGGAGAGTCCATTTCAACTCTCCCCTCTGGGTAGCTCACCCAGGAGCCCGCAGATTGAGCCTGCCTTGTCCTGACTAAAGAGTGGGAATATGAGGTGGCGTTCCCAGGCATCCATGCTTAGACACCTGCTCTCGAGTCTTTCCGTATGGGGCCTCCTGGAACCATCCAATAGCACTCGACTTTCGTGCAGAAGGAAACCTTGAGGTTTGGAGTAGTTCACAAATCCCATCGTAGGCAAACCTTCCTGGCCTCATGAGGCCCCCACACCATTCAGGAAGAGGCCATGCTGGACAAAAACTCTAGCCTGAGGCACGTCTCAGAGTTGAAATGACCTCAGTGCAGGAGATCTCGATTCAGCCTCTCAGAGTGGGCCTGCCGTGCCATCGGTCCCAAACCTCACGCTAGCTTGTGTTTTCAGACTTCCTTCCTCACACTCCTGGCAAACAAGCCCTCCGGACTAGGAACTCCAGAACCACAACCCAGCCCAGGGTCTGCCCAAGGGAAGAAAGACGTTTCCCTGTGGGGCTCTCTCCAGAAAACCCAGATGAGGATCAACCTGCTCGGGCCTCGACGGTACCCGAACTGGATAGGCTGCTCTGGGCACTCATGCTCTGTCAGACACAGCCTGAAGCCAGACGTCCAGACAGACAAGGAGACAGCTGGCCGCACACCCAGCACTTCGGACACGCCATGGTCTTATGCCGTCACCTCTTCCTAACCTTGGTTTTCAGATATCTGAACCTAGACATTATATCAATTCTCCACACAGCTGGGTATCGCAAGCACAACACAGAACTCCTCCTTCCCCGTGGCTGGAAAGCTTGCTCTTGGCATGGAGTCACACTTTCAGGGTGGGAGAAACCTTCCTGGTCCCTGATGCCACGCCCAAACTTGAGTGCTGCTTGGGCACAAATTCACACTATGACCCTCAGCATGAGCCCCATGTCAAAGAAAGGCCTGTCAGGGCCTGGGCCAAGAGCCCGCATATGGGGCTTGCCAAGCCCCTATGCACCCAATCCTCACCAGTGTTTGAGTTTTCCAGTCGCCCCGCCCGTACCTGGGGCTCTGCTCTGGAATCCCTTTCTTGGAGAGACACATGAGCCAGACAACACGACTCCACCCTTCCCACAAAATGACCCCAAACTCTTGGGAGCTGGGACAAATCCCCAGAGAGGGATACTCGTCCACAGTCCCTGAGGCCACCCCTCCAATCCACGGCTATTTCGGACACAACATCCAGAGACAAAAGCCTGAAGGAACGCCTCCCACTCGCCCTTGTTTCAGAGGCCCAGGAGCTCCCTCTCGGTCTGTACATCCGGCCTGCCATACCCTAGGCGCCACTCATAAGCTGAGTTTGTGTTTTCAGACTTCTGTGCCCTCAGCCTGGACCCACACAACCGCCAGGCTAGGGCCTCTGGAGCCACAGCGAAAGATTGTGCCTGCCCTCTCCAAGGAAATTGTGCCCAATCCATTGACCACAACCCTACAGGTTAGGGAAAAGCTCCAAGGCCCCTGAGGCCATCAATAGTGTAGGCCACCCTGGACTAAGAGGGGCTCTCTGACACCAGCGGAGCAACTATCTCCACTTAGACTCTCAGACAGTGTCCCCAGAGACAGAAGGTTGAAATGGACAGGCCCCCAGGCCCTAATCTGAACCTTAGCTCTGGTTTCCATGTGTCCGTCCTCAGAGGTCTGTTTTCGTAGACCAGCACACGGGGCTTTTCTGAGGCACCAAACCAAACCTCTCTCGCCTCCACATGGGGAGCTTACTTACTGGGGATGTATCAAACCCTTCAGGTAGGAGAGTTCCGCAGGGCCACTGAACAACCAGCACATTCCAAGGTTTCCATGGACCCAAACGCACATTATGACGCATCCTCAGGAGAGGCCATTTCAACTCAGCCCCCTGGTTAGCGTGCCCCAGAGGCAGCAGATCAAACATATCTTGTGGCTAATGGCCAATGGGAATGCGAGGCATGCTGTACAGGGATCCATCCTTCGAACCGTGCTCTCCAGTCCTTCCGTATGGTATGTCCTGGAGCCATGCAACAGGACTCGAATGTCCCACAGAAGGAAACCTGGTGGTTTGGGGCAACCTCCAAACTCAGCGTGGGAAAACTTCCTTGGCCTCATGAGGCCCCCGCTTCATGAAGGTGCCATCATGGACACATACGCCAGCCTCAGCCAACGTCTGATCCTCAGCCTGACTTCAGATGCAGGAGATTTTGATTCAGCGTCTGCCTAGTGGGCCTGCTCTGCCCTTGGCTCCAATCCTCACTTTAGCTTGTGTTCCTAGACTTCCGTCCTCACACTCCTGGCCCACAAACCCTCCCTTCTGGGAATTCTGGGGCCACAATGAAGCACTCCGCCTGCCTCCCAGGAGAAAAACTTTGTCTATGGTGCTGCCCAGAAACCCCAAATGAGGATCAAACTGCTTGGCCCTCGGCAACACCCCAATTGCATAGGCTACCTTAAACACTGATGCTCTGTCGCAAATAGCCTGAGCCCAGACCTTCCAACAGACACCGACACAGCTGGCTGCACACCCAGCACATTGGACCCGCCACTGCCTTAGGCCACCATCCATTCCCAACCTGGGTTTTCAGTCATCAGAACCTAGACCTTATCTCCAATCCCTGCACAGGGCGGAACCTGATGCACAAGTCAGAACCCCTCCTTCCCCATGGCAAGAAACCTTGCTGCTGGCAGTGAGTCAAACCTTCAGTGTAGGAGAAAACGGCATGGTCCATGAGGCCACGCCCATGTGTGAGGGCCGCCTTGGGCACAAACACACATTGTGACCCTCAGCGTGAGTACCTTATTCAAGTAATGCCTCTCAGTGATTGGACCAAGAGCCCGCATATGTGGCTTGCCATGCCCATAGGCACGCAGGACTAACTAGATGGTGTGTATTCCAGTTGAGGGAACCCACTGCTGTGCTCTAGAGTCCCTCTCCTGGGGGGTCCCCTGTGGCAGAAAACAGTACTCTTCCCTTCCCACAGAATGAACCCAAACACTTGGGAGCTTGGACAATCCCCCGAGAGGAAGGCTCTTCCTCGGCCCCTGAAGCAACCCCTACCCTGAACGGCCACTGTGAACGCAACACCCAGAGACAAAAGCCTGAGCGACTGCCTCCCACTTGCCCTCCTTTGATATCCAGAGGATCTCCCCTCTCGGACTGGAGATCAGGCCTGCCATTACCTTGGCCCCTACCTGAGCCAAGTTTGCTTTTTCAGACATCTGTCCCCACAGCCCTGGCAAACACAGCCTCTAGGCTGGGTCCTCTGGAGCCATACCACAGGACCATGCCTGCTCTCTCCTGGGAAACTCTGTCCATTCCTTTGGCCACACACCTCCAGAATATGAGAAACCTCAAGGCCCCCGAGGACATACCATTACCGGGAGCCTCCCTGCACACACAGGGGCCTTCGGACACAAGCGGAGCTGCTACCTCCATGAAGGCATGCACACCGATGTCAACAGAGATAGAAGGTTGAGCCCGAAAGGCCCTTAGGCCCTAATCTCAACTCTTGCTTTGTTTTCCAGGTGTCACTCCTCAGAGGCTTTGGTTCGAAGAACAGGATATGGGGCTTTCCTGAGGCACTGAACAGAACTTCTCTCGTCTCCACATGGGAAGCTTCCTTGTTGGAGCCGTGTCAAACACCTCAGGTTGGAGAATCCTGCAGAGTCCCTGTGCCACCTCCACATTCCAAGGTCTCCCAGGCCACCAAGCCACAGTAGGACTCATCTTCAGGAGAGTCCATTTCAACTCTCCCCTCTGGGTAGCTCACCCAGGAGCCCGCAGATTGAGCCTGCCTTGTCCTGACTAAAGAGTGGGAATATGAGGTGGCGTTCCCAGGCATCCATGCTTAGACACCTGCTCTCGAGTCTTTCCGTATGGGGCCTCCTGGAACCATCCAATAGCACTCGACTTTCGTGCAGAAGGATCCTTGAGGTTTGGAGTAGTTCACAAATCCCATCGTAGGCAAACTTTCCTGGCCTCATGAGGCCCCCACACCATTCAGGAAGAGGCCATGCTGGACAAAAACTCTAGCCTGAGGCACGTCTCAGAGTTGAAATGACCTCAGTGCAGGAGATCTCGATTCAGCCTCTCAGAGTGGGCCTGCCGTGCCATCGGTCCCAAACCTCACGCTAGCTTGTGTTTTCAGACTTCCTTCCTCACACTCCTGGCAAACAAGCCCTCCGGACTAGGAACTCCAGAACCACAACCCAGCCCAGGGTCTGCCCAAGGGAAGAAAGACGTTTCCCTGTGGGGCTCTCTCCAGAAAACCCAGATGAGGATCAACCTGCTCGGGCATCGACGGTACCCGAACTGGATAGGCTGCTCTGGGCACTCATGCTCTGTCTGACACAGCCTGAAGCCAGACGTCCAGACAGACAAGGAGACAGCTGGCCGCACACCCAGCACTTCGGACACGCCATGGTCTTATGCCATCACCTCTTCCTAACCTTGGTTTTCAGATATCTGAACCTAGACATTATATCAATTCTCCACACAGCTGGGTATCGCAAGCACAACACAGAACTCCTCCTTCCCCGTGGCTGTAAAGCTTGCTCTTGGCATGGAGTCACACCTTCAGGGTGGGAGAAACCTTCCTGGTCCCTGATGCCACGCCCAAACTTGAGTGCTGCTTGGGCACAAATTCACACTCTGACCCTCAGCATGAGCCCCATGTCAAAGAAAGGCCTGTCAGGGCCTGGGCCAAGAGCCCGCATATGGGGCTTGCCAAGCCCCTATGCACCCAATCCTCACCAGTGTTTGAGTTTTCCAGTCGCCCCGCCCGTACCTGGGGCTCTGCTCTGGAATCCCTTTCTTGGAGAGACACATGAGCCAGACAACACGACTCCACCCTTCCCACAAAATGACCCCAAACTCTTGGGAGCTGGGACAAATCCCCAGAGAGCGATACTCGTCCACAGTCCCTGAGGCCACCCCTCCAATCCACGGCTATCTCGGACACAACATCCAGAGACAAAAGCCTGAAGGAACGCCTCCCACTCGCCCTTGTTTCAGAGGCCCAGGAGCTCCCTCTCGGGCTGTACATCCGGCCTGCCATACCCTAGGCGCCACTCATAAGCTGAGTTTGTGTTTTCAAACTTCTGTGCCCTCAGCCTGGACCCACACAACCGCCAGGCTAGGGCCTCTGGAGCCACAGCGAAAGATTGTGCCTGCCCTCTCCAAGGAAATTGTGCCCAATCCATTGACCACAACCCTACAGGTTAGGGAAAAGCTCCAAGGCCCCTGAGGCCATCAATAGTGTAGGCCACCCTGGACTAAGAGGGGCTCTCTGACACCAGCGGAGCAACTATCTCCACTTAGACTCTCAGACAGTGTCCCCAGAGACAGAAGGTTGAAATGGACAGGACCCCAGGCCCTAATCTGAACCTTAGCTCTGGTTTCCATGTGTCCGTCCTCAGAGGTCTGTTTTCGTAGACCAGCACACGGGGCTTTTCTGAGGCACCAAACCAAACCTCTCTCGCCTCCACATGGGGAGCTTACTTACTGGGGATGTATCAAACCCTTCCGGTAGGAGAGTTCCGCAGGGCCACTGAACAACCAGCACATTCCAAGGTTTCCATGGACCCAAACGCACATTATGACGCATCCTCAGGAGAGGCCATTTCAACTCAGCCCCCTGGTTAGCGTGCCCCAGAGGCAGCAGATCAAACATATCTTGTGGCTAATGGCCAATGGGAATGCGAGGCATGCTGTACAGGGATCCATCCTTCGAACCGTGCTCTCCAGTCCTTCCGTATGGTATGTCCTGGAGCCATGCAACAGGACTCGAATGTCCCACAGAAGGAAACCTGGTGGTTTGGGGCAACCTCCAAACTCAGCGTGGGAAAACTTCCTTGGCCTCATGAGGCCCCCGCTTCATGAAGGTGCCATCATGGACACATACTCCAGCCTCAGCCAACGTCTGATCCTCAGCCTGACTTCAGATGCAGGAGATTTTGATTCAGCCTCTGCCTAGTGGGCCTGCTCTGCCCTTGGCTCCAATCCTCACTTTAGCTTGTGTTCCTAGACTTCCGTCCTCACACTCCTGGCCCACAAACCCTCCCTTCTGGGAATTCTGGGGCCACAATGAAGCACTCCGCCTGCCTCCCAGGAGAAAAACTTTGTCTATGGTGCTGCCCAGAAACCCCAAATGAGGATCAAACTGCTTGGCCCTCGGCAACACCCCAATTGCATAGGCTACCTTAAACACTGATGCTCTGTCGCAAATAGCCTGAGCCCAGACCTTCCAACAGACACCGACACAGCTGGCTGCACACCCAGCACATTGGACCCGCCACTGCCTTAGGCCACCATCCATTCCCAACCTGGGTTTTCAGTCATCAGAACCTAGACCTTATCTCCAATCCCTGCACAGGGCGGAACCTGATGCACAAGTCAGAACCCCTCCTTCCCCATGGCAAGAAACCTTGCTGCTGGCAGTGAGTCAAACCTTCAGTGTAGGAGAAAACGGCATGGCCCATGAGGCCACGCCCATGTGTGAGGGCCGCCTTGGGCACAAACACACATTGTGACCCTCAGCGTGAGTACCTTATTCAAGTAACGCCTCTCAGTGATTGGACCAAGAGCCCGCATATGTGGCTTGCCATGCCCATAGGCACGCAGGACTAACTAGATGGTGTGTATTCCAGTTGAGGGAACCCACTGCTGTGCTCTAGAGTCCCTCTCCTGGGGGGTCCCCTGTGGCAGAAAACAGTACTCTTCCCTTCCCACAGAATGAACCCAAACACTTGGGAGCTTGGACAATCCCCCGAGTGGAAGGCTCTTCCTCGGCCCCTGAAGCAACCCCTACCCTGAACGGCCACTGTGAACGCAACACCCAGAGACAAAAGCCTGAGCGACTGCCTCCCACTTGCCCTCCTTTGATATCCAGAGGATCTCCCCTCTCGGACTGGAGATCAGGCCTGCCATTACCTTGGCCCCTACCTGAGCCAAGTTTGCTTTTTCAGACATCTGTCCCCACAGCCCTGGCAAACACAGCCTCTAGGCTGGGTCCTCTGGAGCCATACCACAGGACCATGCCTGCTCTCTCCTGGGAAACTCTGTCCATTCCTTTGGCCACACACCTCCAGAATATGAGAAACCTCAAGGCCCCCGAGGACATACCATTACCGGGAGCCTCCCTGCACACACAGGGGCCTTCGGACACAAGCGGAGCTGCTACCTCCATGAAGGCATGCACACCGATGTCAACAGAGATAGAAGGTTGAGCCCGACAGGCCCTTAGGCCCTAATCTCAACTCTTGCTTGGTTTTCCAGGTGTCACTCCTCAGAGGCTTTGGTTCGAAGAACAGGATATGGGGCTTTCCTGAGGCACTGAACAGAACTTCTCTCGTCTCCACATGGGAAGCTTCCTTGTTGGAGCCGTGTCAAACACCTCAGGTTGGAGAATCCTGCAGAGTCCCTGAGCCACCTCCACATTCCAAGGTCTCCCAGGCCACCAAGCCACAGTAGGACTCATCTTCAGGAGAGTCCATTTCAACTCTCCCCTCTGGGTAGCTCACCCAGGAGCCCGCAGATTGAGCCTGCCTTGTCCTGACTAAAGAGTGGGAATATGAGGTGGCGTTCCCAGGCATCCATGCTTAGACACCTGCTCTCGAGTCTTTCCGTATGGGGCCTCCTGGAACCATCCAATAGCACTCGACTTTCGTGCAGAAGGAAACCTTGAGGTTTGGAGTAGTTCACAAATCCCATCGTAGGCAAACCTTCCTGGCCTCATGAGGCCCCCACACCATTCAGGAAGAGGCCATGCTGGACAAAAACTCTAGCCTGAGGCACGTCTCAGAGTTGAAATGACCTCAGTGCAGGAGATCTCGATTCAGCCTCTCAGAGTGGGCCTGCCGTGCCATCGGTCCCAAACCTCACGCTAGCTTGTGTTTTCAGACTTCCTTCCTCACACTCCTGGCAAACAAGCCCTCCGGACTAGGAACTCCAGAACCACAACCCAGCCCAGGGTCTGCCCAAGGGAAGAAAAACGTTTCCCTGTGGGGCTCTCTCCAGAAAACCCAGATGAGGATCAACCTGCTCGGGCCTCGACGGTACCCGAACTGGATAGGCTGCTCTGGGCACTCATGCTCTGTCTGACACAGCCTGAAGCCAGACGTCCAGACAGACAAGGAGACAGCTGGCCGCACACCCAGCACTTCGGACACGCCATGGTCTTATGCCGCCACCTCTTCCTAACCTTGGTTTTCAGATATCTGAACCTAGACATTATATCAATTCTCCACACAGCTGGGTATCGCAAGCACAACACAGAACTCCTCCTTCCCCGTGGCTGTAAAGCTTGCTCTTGGCATGGACTCACACCTTCAGGGTGGGAGAAACCTTCCTGGTCCCTGATGCCACGCCCAAACTTGAGTGCTGCTTGGGCACAAATTCACACTCTGACCCTCAGCATGAGCCCCATGTCAAAGAAAGGCCTGTCAGGGCCTGGGCCAAGAGCCCGCATATGGGGCTTGCCAAGCCCCTATGCACCCAATCCTCACCAGTGTTTGAGTTTTCCAGTCGCCCCGCCCGTACCTGGGGCTCTGCTCTGGAATCCCTTTCTTGGAGAGACACGTGAGCCAGACAACACGACTCCACCCTTCCCACAAAATGACCCCAAACTCTTGTGAGCTGGGACAAATCCCCAGAGAGGGATACTCGTCCACAGTCCCTGAGGCCACCCCTCCAATCCACGGCTATCTCGGACACAACATCCAGAGACAAAAGCCTGAAGGAACGCCTCCCACTCGCCCTTGTTTCAGAGGCCCAGGAGCTCCCTCTCGGGCTGTACATCCGGCCTGCCATACCCTAGGCGCCACTCATAAGCTGAGTTTGTGTTTTCAGACTTCTGTGCCCTCAGCCTGGACCCACACAACCGCCAGGCTAGGGCCTCTGGAGCCACAGCGAAAGATTGTGCCTGCCCTCTCCAAGGAAATTGTGCCCAATCCATTGACCACAACCCTACAGGTTAGGGAAAAGCTCCAAGGCCCCTGAGGCCATCAATAGTGTAGGCCACCCTGGACTAAGAGGGGCTCTCTGACACCAGCGGAGCAACTATCTCCACTTAGACTCTCAGACAGTGTCCCCAGAGACAGAAGGTTGAAATGGACAGGCCCCCAGGCCCTAATCTGAACCTTAGCTCTGGTTTCCATGTGTCCGTCCTCAGAGGTCTGTTTTCGTAGACCAGCACACGGGGCTTTTCTGAGGCACCAAACCAAACCTCTCTCGCCTCCACATGGGGAGATTACTTACTGGGGATGTATCAAACCCTTCAGGTAGGAGAGTTCTGCAGGGCCACTGAACAACCAGCACATTCCAAGGTTTCCATGGACCCAAACGCACATTATGACGCATTCTCAGGAGAGGCCATTTCAACTCAGCCCCCTGGTTAGCGTGCCCCAGAGGCAGCAGATCAAACATATCTTGTGGCTAATGGCCAATGGGAATGCGAGGCATGCTGTACAGGGATCCATCCTTCGAACCGTGCTCTCCAGTCCTTCCGTATGGTATGTCCTGGAGCCATGCAACAGGACTCGAATGTCCCACAGAAGGAAACCTGGTGGTTTGGGGCAACCTCCAAACTCAGCGTGGGAAAACTTCCTTGGACTCATGAGGCCCCCGCTTCATGAAGGTGCCATCATGGACACATACTCCAGCCTCAGCCAACGTCTGATCCTCAGCCTGACTTCAGATGCAGGAGATTTTGATTCAGCCTCTGCCTAGTTGGCCTGCTCTGCCCTTGGCTCCAATCCTCACTTTAGCTTGTGTTCCTAGACTTCCGTCCTCACACTCCTGGCCCACAAACCCTCCCTTCTGGGAATTCTGGGGCCACAATGAAGCACTCCGCCTGCCTCCCAGGAGAAAAACTTTGTCTATGGTGCTGCCCAGAAACCCCAAATGAGGATCAAACTGCTTGGCCCTCGGCAACACCCCAATTGCATAGGCTACCTTAAACACTGATGTTCTGTCGCAAATAGCCTGAGCCCAGACCTTCCAACAGACACCGACACAGCTGGCTGCACACCCAGCACATTGGACCCGCCACTGCCTTAGGCCACCATCCATTCCCAACCTGGGTTTTCAGTCATCAGAACCTAGACCTTATCTCCAATCCCTGCACAGGGCGGAACCTGATGCACAAGTCAGAACACCTCCTTCCCCATGGCAAGAAACCTTGCTGCTGGCAGTGAGTCAAACCTTCAGTGTAGGAGAAAACGGCATGGCCCATGAGGCCACGCCCATGTGTGAGGGCCGCCTTGGGCACAAACACACATTGTGACCCTCAGCGTGAGTACCTTATTCAAGTAACGCCTCTCAGTGATTGGACCAAGAGCCCGCATATGTGGCTTGCCATGCCCATAGGCACGCAGGACTAACTAGATGGTGTGTATTCCAGTTGAGGGAACCCACTGCTGTGCTCTAGAGTCCCTCTCCTGGGGGGTCCCCTGTGGCAGAAAACAGTACTCTTCCCTTCCCACAGAATGAACCCAAACACTTGGGAGCTTGGACAATCCCCCGAGAGGAAGGCTCTTCCTCGGCCCCTGAAGCAACCCCTACCCTGAACGGCCACTGTGAACGCAACACCCAGAGACAAAAGCCTGAGCGACTGCCTCCCACTTGCCCTCCTTTGATATCCAGAGGATCTCCCCTCTCGGACTGGAGATCAGGCCTGCCATTACCTTGGCCCCTACCTGAGCCAAGTTTGCTTTTTCAGACATCTGTCCCCACAGCCCTGGCAAACACAGCCTCTAGGCTGGGTCCTCTGGAGCCATACCACAGGACCATGCCTGCTCTCTCCTGGGAAACTCTGTCCATTCCTTTGGCCACACACCTCCAGAATATGAGAAACCTCAAGGCCCCCGAGGACATACCATTACCGGGAGCCTCCCTGCACACACAGGGGCCTTCGGACACAAGCGGAGCTGCTACCTCCATGAAGGCATGCACACCGATGTCAACAGAGATAGAAGGTTGAGCCCGACAGGCCCTTAGGCCCTAATCTCAACTCTTGCTTTGTTTTCCAGGTGTCACTCCTCAGAGGCTTTGGTTTGAAGAACAGGATATGGGGCTTTCCTGAGGCACTGAACAGAACTTCTCTCGTCTCCACATGGGAAGCTTCCTTGTTGGAGCCGTGTCAAACACCTCAGGTTGGAGAATCCTGCAGAGTCCCTGAGCCACCTCCACATTCCAAGGTCTCCCAGGCCACCAAGCCACAGTAGGACTCATCTTCAGGAGAGTCCATTTCAACTCTCCCCTCTGGGTAGCTCACCCAGGAGCCCGCAGATTGAGACTGCCTTGTCCTGACTAAAGAGTGGGAATATGAGGTGGCGTTCCCAGGCATCCATGCTTAGACACCTGCTCTCGAGTCTTTCCGTATGGGGCCTCCTGGAACCATCCAATAGCACTCGACTTTCGTGCAGAAGGAAACCTTGAGGTTTGGAGTAGTTCACAAATCCCATCGTAGGCAAACCTTCCTGGCCTCATGAGGCCCCCACACCATTCAGGAAGAGGCCATGCTGGACAAAAACTCTAGCCTGAGGCACGTCTCAGAGTTGAAATGACCTCAGTGCAGGAGATCTCGATTCAGCCTCTCAGAGTGGGCCTGCCGTGCCATCGGTCCCAAACCTCACGCTAGCTTGTGTTTTCAGACTTCCTTCCTCACACTCCTGGCAAACAAGCCCTCCGGACTAGGAACTCCAGAACCACAACCCAGCCCAGGGTCTGCCCAAGGGAAGAAAAACGTTTCCCTGTGGGGCTCTCTCCAGAAAACCCAGATGAGGATCAACCTGCTCGGGCCTCGACGGTACCCGAACTGGATAGGCTGCTCTGGGCACTCATGCTCTGTCTGACACAGCCTGAAGCCAGACGTCCAGACAGACAAGGAGACAGCTGGCCGCACACCCAGCACTTCGGACACGCCATGGTCTTATGCCGCCACCTCTTCCTAACCTTGGTTTTCAGATATCTGAACCTAGACATTATATCAATTCTCCACACAGCTGGGTATCGCAAGCACAACACAGAACTCCTCCTTCCCCGTGGCTGTAAAGCTTGCTCTTGGCATGGAGTCACACCTTCAGGGTGGGAGAAACCTTCCTGGTCCCTGATGCCACGCCCAAACTTGAGTGCTGCTTGGGCACAAATTCACACTCTGACCCTCAGCATGAGCCCCATGTCAAAGAAAGGCCTGTCAGGGCCTGGGCCAAGAGCCCGCATATGGGGCTTGCCAAGCCCCTATGCACCCAATCCTCACCAGTGTTTGAGTTTTCCAGTCGCCCCGCCCGTACCTGGGGCTCTGCTCTGGAATCCCTTTCTTGGAGAGACACGTGAGCCAGACAACACGACTCCACCCTTCCCACAAAATGACCCCAAACTCTTGGGAGCTGGGACAAATCCCCAGAGAGGGATACTCGTCCACAGTCCCTGAGGCCACCCCTCCAATCCACGGCTATCTCGGACACAACATCCAGAGACAAAAGCCTGAAGGAACGCCTCCCACTCGCCCTTGTTTCAGAGGCCCAGGTGCTCCCTCTCGGGCTGTACATCCGGCCTGCCATACCCTAGGCGCCACTCATAAGCTGAGTTTGTGTTTTCAGACTTCTGTGCCCTCAGCCTGGACCCACACAACCGCCAGGCTAGGGCCTCTGGAGCCACAGCGAAAGATTGTGCCTGCCCTCTCCAAGGAAATTGTGCCCAATCCATTGACCACAACCCTACAGGTTAGGGAAAAGCTCCAAGGCCCCTGAGGCCATCAATAGTGTAGGCCACCCTGGACTAAGAGGGGCTCTCTGACACCAGCGGAGCAACTATCTCCACTTAGACTCTCAGACAGTGTCCCCAGAGACAGAAGGTTGAAATGGACAGGCCCCCAGGCCCTAATCTGAACCTTAGCTCTGGTTTCCATGTGTCCGTCCTCAGAGGTCTGTTTTCGTAGACCAGCACACGGGGCTTTTCTGAGGCACCAAACCAAACCTCTCTCGCCTCCACATGGGGAGATTACTTACTGGGGATGTATCAAACCCTTCAGGTAGGAGAGTTCTGCAGGGCCACTGAACAACCAGCACATTCCAAGGTTTCCATGGACCCAAACGCACATTATGACGCATTCTCAGGAGAGGCCATTTCAACTCAGCCCCCTGGTTAGCGTGCCCCAGAGGCAGCAGATCAAACATATCTTGTGGCTAATGGCCAATGGGAATGCGAGGCATGCTGTACAGGGATCCATCCTTCGAACCGTGCTCTCCAGTCCTTCCGTATGGTATGTCCTGGAGCCATGCAACAGGACTCGAATGTCCCACAGAAGGAAACCTGGTGGTTTGGGGCAACCTCCAAACTCAGCGTGGGAAAACTTCCTTGGACTCATGAGGCCCCCGCTTCATGAAGGTGCCATCATGGACACATACTCCAGCCTCAGCCAACGTCTGATCCTCAGCCTGACTTCAGATGCAGGAGATTTTGATTCAGCCTCTGCCTAGTGGGCCTGCTCTGCCCTTGGCTCCAATCCTCACTTTAGCTTGTGTTCCTAGACTTCCGTCCTCACACTCCTGGCCCACAAACCCTCCCTTCTGGGAATTCTGGGGCCACAATGAAGCACTCCGCCTGCCTCCCAGGAGAAAAACTTTGTCTATGGTGCTGCCCAGAAACCCCAAATGAGGATCAAACTGCTTTGCCCTCGGCAACACCCCAATTGCATAGGCTACCTTAAACACTGATGTTCTGTCGCAAATAGCCTGAGCCCAGACCTTCCAACAGACACCGACACAGCTGGCTGCACACCCAGCACATTGGACCCGCCACTGCCTTAGGCCACCATCCATTCCCAACCTGGGTTTTCAGTCATCAGAACCTAGACCTTATCTCCAATCCCTGCACAGGGCGGAACCTGATGCACAAGTCAGAACCCCTCCTTCCCCATGGCAAGAAACCTTGCTGCTGGCAGTGAGTCAAACCTTCAGTGTAGGAGAAAACGGCATGGCCCATGAGGCCACGCCCATGTGTGAGGGCCGCCTTGGGCACAAACACACATTGTGACCCTCAGCGTGAGTACCTTATTCAAGTAACGCCTCTCAGTGATTGGACCAAGAGCCCGCATATGTGGCTTGCCATGCCCATAGGCACGCAGGACTAACTAGATGGTGTGTATTCCAGTTGAGGGAACCCACTGCTGTGCTCTAGAGTCCCTCTCCTGGGGGGTCCCCTGTGGCAGAAAACAGTACTCTTCCCTTCCCACAGAATGAACCCAAACACTTGGGAGCTTGGACAATCCCCCGAGAGGAAGGCTCTTCCTCGGCCCCTGAAGCAACCCCTACCCTGAACGGCCACTGTGAACGCAACACCCAGAGACAAAAGCCTGAGCGACTGCCTCCCACTTGCCCTCCTTTGATATCCAGAGGATCTCCGCTCTCGGACTGGAGATCAGGCCTGCCATTACCTTGGCCCCTACCTGAGCCAAGTTTGCTTTTTCAGACATCTGTCCCCACAGCCCTGGCAAACACAGCCTCTAGGCTGGGTCCTCTGGAGCCATACCACAGGACCATGCCTGCTCTCTCCTGGGAAACTCTGTCCATTCCTTTGGCCACACACCTCCAGAATATGAGAAACCTCAAGGCCCCCGAGGACATACCATTACCGGGAGCCTCCCTGCACACACAGGGGCCTTCGGACACAAGCGGAGCTGCTACCTCCATGAAGGCATGCACACCGATGTCAACAGAGATAGAAGGTTGAGCCCGACAGGCCCTTAGGCCCTAATCTCAACTCTTGCTTTGTTTTCCAGGTGTCACTCCTCAGAGGCTTTGGTTTGAAGAACAGGATATGGGGCTTTCCTGAGGCACTGAACAGAACTTCTCTCGTCTCCACATGGGAAGCTTCCTTGTTGGAGCCGTGTCAAACACCTCAGGTTGGAGAATCCTGCAGAGTCCCTGAGCCACCTCCACATTCCAAGGTCTCCCAGGCCACCAAGCCACAGTAGGACTCATCTTCAGGAGAGTCCATTTCAACTCTCCCCTCTGGGTAGCTCACCCAGGAGCCCGCAGATTGAGCCTGCCTTGTCCTGACTAAAGAGTGGGAAAATGAGGTGGCGTTCCCAGGCATCCATGCTTAGACACCTGTTCTCGAGTCTTTCCGTATGGGGCCTCCTGGAACCATCCAATAGCACTCGACTTTCGTGCAGAAGGAAACCTTGAGGTTTGGAGTAGTTCACAAATCCCATCGTAGGCAAACCTTCCTGGCCTCATGAGGCCCCCACACCATTCAGGAAGAGGCCATGCTGGACAAAAACTCTAGCCTGAGGCACGTCTCATAGTTGAAATGACCTCAGTGCAGGAGATCTCGATTCAGCCTCTCAGAGTGGGCCTGCCGTGCCATCGGTCCCAAACCTCACGCTAGCTTGTGTTTTCAGACTTCCTTCCTCACACTCCTGGCAAACAAGCCCTCCGGACTAGGAACTCAACCTCAGCCCAGGGTCTGCCCAAGGGAAGAAAAACGTTTCCCTGTGGGGCTCTCTCCAGAAAACCCAGATGAGGATCAACCTGCTCGGGCCTCGACGGTACCCGAACTGGATAGGCTGCTCTGGGCACTCATGCTCTGTCTGACACAGCCTGAAGCCAGACGTCCAGACAGACAAGGAGACAGCTGGCCGCACACCCAGCACTTCGGACACGCCATGGTCTTATGCCGCCACCTCTTCCTAACCTTGGTTTTCAGATATCTGAACCTAGACATTATATCAATTCTCCACACAGCTGGGTATCGCAAGCACAACATAGAACTCCTCCTTCCCCGTGGCTGGAAAGCTTGCTCTTGGCATGGAGTCACACCTTCAGGGTGGGAGAAACCTTCCTGGTCCCTGATGCCACGCCCAAACTTGAGTGCTGCTTGGGCACAAATTCACACTCTGACCCTCAGCATGAGCCCCATGTCAAAGAAAGGCCTGTCAGGGCCTGGGCCAAGAGCCCGCATATGGGGCTTGCCAAGCCCCTATGCACCCAATCCTCACCAGTGTTTGAGTTTTCCAGTCGCCCCGCCCGTACCTGGGGCTCTGCTCTGAAATCCCTTTCTTGGAAAGACACATGAGCCAGACAACACGACTCCACCCTTCCCACAAAATGACCCCAAACTCTTGGGAGCTGGGACAAATCCCCAGAGAGCGATACTCGTCCACAGTCCCTGAGGCCACCCCTCCAATCCACGGCTATCTCGGACACAACATCCAGAGACAAAAGCCTGAAGGAACGCCTCCCACTCGCCCTTGTTTCAGAGGCCCAGGAGCTCCCTCTCGGGCTGTACATTCCGCCTGCCATACCCTAGGCGCCACTCATAAGCTGAGTTTGTGTTTTCAGACTTCTGTGCCCTCAGCCTGGACCCACACAACCGCCAGGCTAGGGCCTCTGGAGCCACAGCGAAAGATTGTGCCTGCCCTCTCCAAGGAAATTGTGCCCAATCCATTGACCACAACCCTACAGGTTAGGGAAAAGCTCCAAGGCCCCTGAGGCCATCAATAGTGTAGGCCACCCTGGACTAAGAGGGGCTCTCTGACACCAGCGGAGCAACTATCTCCACTTAGACTCTCAGACAGTGTCCCCAGAGACAGAAGGTTGAAATGGACAGGCCCCCAGGCCCTAATCTGAACCTTAGCTCTGGTTTCCATGTGTCCGTCCTCAGAGGTCTGTTTTCGTAGACCAGCACACGGGGCTTTTCTGAGGCACCAAACCAAACCTCTCTCGCCTCCACATGGGGAGCTTACTTACTGGGGATGTATCAAACCCTTCAGGTAGGAGAGTTCCGCAGGACCACTGAAAACCAGCACATTCCAAGGTTTCCATGGACCCAAACGCACATTATGACGCATCCTCAGGAGAGGCCATTTCAACTCAGCCCCCTGGTTAGCGTGCCCCAGAGGCAGCAGATCAAACATATCTTGTGGCTAATGGCCAATGGGAATGCGAGGCATGCTGTACAGGGATCCATCCTTCGAACCGTGCTCTCCAGTCCTTCCGTATGGTATGTCCTGGAGCCATGCAACAGGACTCGAATGTCCCACAGAAGGAAACCTGGTGGTTTGGGGCAACCTCCAAACTCAGCGTGGGAAAACTTCCTTGGCCTCATGAGGCCCCCGCTTCATGAAGGTGCCATCATGGACACATACTCCAGCCTCAGCCAACGTCTGATCCTCAGCCTGACTTCAGATGCAGGAGATTTTGATTCAGCCTCTGCCTAGTGGGCCTGCTCTGCCCTTGGCTCCAATCCTCACTTTAGCTTGTGTTCCTAGACTTCCGTCCTCACACTCCTGGCCCACAAACCCTCCCTTCTGGGAATTCTGGGGCCACAATGAAGCACTCCGCCTGCCTCCCAGGAGAAAAACTTTGTCTATGGTGCTGCCCAGAAACCCCAAATGAGGATCAAACTGCTTGGCCCTCGGCAACACCCCAATTGCATAGGCTACCTTAAACACTGATGCTCTGTCGCAAATAGCCTGAGCCCAGACCTTCCAACAGACACCGACACAGCTGGCTGCACACCCAGCACATTGGACCCGCCACTGCCTTAGGCCACCATCCATTCCCAACCTGGGTTTTCAGTCATCAGAACCTATACCTTATCTCCAATCCCTGCACAGGGCGGAACCTGATGCACAAGTCAGAACCCCTCCTTCCCCATGGCAAGAAACCTTGCTGCTGGCAGTGAGTCAAACCTTCAGTGTAGGAGAAAACGGCATGGCCCATGAGGCCACGCCCATGTGTGAGGGCCGCCTTGGGCACAAACACACATTGTGACCCTCAGCGTGAGTACCTTATTCAAGTAACGCCTCTCAGTGATTGGACCAAGAGCCCGCATATGTGGCTTGCCATGCCCATAGGCACGCAGGACTAACTAGATGGTGTGTATTCCAGTTGAGGGAACCCACTGCTGTGCTCTAGAGTCCCTCTCCTGGGGGGTCCCCTGTGGCAGAAAACAGTACTCTTCCCTTCCCACAGAATGAACCCAAACACTTGGGAGCTTGGACAATCCCCCGAGAGGAAGGCTCTTCCTCGGCCCCTGAAGCAACCCCTACCCTGAACGGCCACTGTGAACGCAACACCCAGAGACAAAAGCCTGAGCGACTGCCTCCCACTTGCCCTCCTTTGATATCCAGAGGATCTCCCCTCTCGGACTGGAGATCAGGCCTGCCATTACCTTGGCCCCTACCTGAGCCAAGTTTGCTTTTTCAGACATCTGTCCCCACAGCCCTGGCAAACACAGCCTCTAGGCTGGGTCCTCTGGAGCCATACCACAGGACCATGCCTGCTCTCTCCTGGGAAACTCTGTCCATTCCTTTGGCCACACACCTCCAGAATATGAGAAACCTCAAGGCCCCCGAGGACATACCATTACCGGGAGCCTCCCTGCACACACAGGGGCCTTCGGACACAAGCGGAGCTGCTACCTCCATGAAGGCATGCACACCGATGTCAACAGAGATAGAAGGTTGAGCCCGACAGGCCCTTAGGCCCTAATCTCAACTCTTGCTTTGTTTTCCAGGTGTCACTCCTCAGAGGCTTTGGTTCGAAGAACAGGATATGGGGCTTTCCTGAGGCACTGAACAGAACTTCTCTCGTCTCCACATGGGAAGCTTCCTTGTTGGAGCCGTGTCAAACACCTCAGGTTGGAGAATCCTGCAGAGTCCCTGAGCCACCTCCACATTCCAAGGTCTCCCAGGCCACCAAGCCACAGTAGGACTCATCTTCAGGAGAGTCCATTTCAACTCTCCCCTCTGGGTAGCTCACCCAGGAGCCCGCAGATTGAGCCTGCCTTGTCCTGACTAGAGAGTGGGAATATGAGGTGGCGTTCCCAGGCATCCATGCTTAGACACCTGCTCTCGAGTCTTTCCGTATGGGGCCTCCTGGAACCATCCAATAGCACTCGACTTTCGTGCAGAAGGAAACATTGAGGTTTGGAGTAGTTCACAAATCCCATCGTAGGCAATCCTTCCTGGCCTCATGAGGCCCCCACACCATTCAGGAAGAGGCCATGCTGGACAAAAACTCTAGCCTGAGGCACGTCTCAGAGTTGAAATGACCTCAGTGCAGGAGATCTCGATTCAGCCTCTCAGAGTGGGCCTGCCGTGCCATCGGTCCCAAACCTCACGCTAGCTTGTGTTTTCAGACTTCCTTCCTCACACTCCTGGCAAACAAGCCCTCCGGACTAGGAACTCCAGAACCACAACCCAGCCCAGGGTCTGCCCAAGGGAAGAAAAACGTTTCCCTGTGGGGCTCTCTCCAGAAACCCCAGATGAGGATCAACCTGCTCGGGCCTCGACGGTACCCGAACTGGATAGGCTGCTCTGGGCACTCATGCTCTGTCTGACACAGCCTGAAGCCAGACGCCCAGACAGACAAGGAGACAGCTGGCCGCACACCCAGCACTTCGGACACGCCATGATCTTATGCCGTCACCTCTTCCTAACCTTGGTTTTCAGATATCTGAACCTAGACATTATATCAATTCTCCACACAGCTGGGTATCGCAAGCACAACACAGAACTCCTCCTTCCCCGTGGCTGTAAAGCTTGCTCTTGGCATGGAGTCACACCTTCAGGGTGGGAGAAACCTTCCTGGTCCCTGATGCCACGCCCAAACTTGAGTGCTGCTTGGGCACAAATTCACACTCTGACCCTCAGCATGAGCCCCATGTCAAAGAAAGGCCTGTCAGGGCCTGGGCCAAGAGCCCGCATATGGGGCTTGCCAAGCCCCTATGCACCCAATCCTCACCAGTGTTTGAGTTTTCCAGTCGCCCCGCCCGTACCTGGGGCTCTGCTCTGGAATCCCTTTCTTGGAGAGACACATGAGCCAGACAACACGACTCCACCCTTCCCACAAAATGACCCCAAACTCTTGGGAGCTGGGACAAATCCCCAGAGAGCGATACTCGTCCACAGTCCCTGAGGCCACCCCTCCAATCCACGGCTATCTCGGACACAACATCCAGAGACAAAAGCCTGAAGGAACGCCTCCCACTCGCCCTTGTTTCAGAGGCCCAGGAGCTCCCTCTCGGGCTGTACATCCGGCCTGCCATACCCTAGGCGCCACTCATAAGCTGAGTTTGTGTTTTCAAACTTCTGTGCCCTCAGCCTGGACCCACACAACCGCCAGGCTAGGGCCTCTGGAGCCACAGCGAAAGATTGTGCCTGCCCTCTCCAAGGAAATTGTGCCCAATCCATTGACCACAACCCTACAGGTTAGGGAAAAGCTCCAAGGCCCCTGAGGCCATCAATATTGTAGGCCACCCTGGACTAAGAGGGGCTCTCTGACACCAGCGGAGCAACTATCTCCACTTAGACTCTCAGACAGTGTCCCCAGAGACAGAAGGTTGAAATGGACAGGCCCCCAGGCCCTAATCTGAACCTTAGCTCTGGTTTCCATGTGTCCGTCCTCAGAGGTCTGTTTTCGTAGACCAGCACACGGGGCTTTTCTGAGGCACCAAACCAAACCTCTCTCGCCTCCACATGGGGAGCTTACTTACTGGGGATGTATCAAACCCTTCCGGTAGGAGAGTTCCGCAGGGCCACTGAACAACCAGCACATTCCAAGGTTTCCATGGACCCAAACGCACATTATGACGCATCCTCAGGAGAGGCCATTTCAACTCAGCCCCCTGGTTAGCGTGCCCCAGAGGCAGCAGATCAAACATATCTTGTGGCTAATGGCCAATGGGAATGCGAGGCATGCTGTACAGGGATCCATCCTTCGAACCGTGCTCTCCAGTCCTTCCGTATGGTATGTCCTGGAGCCATGCAACAGGACTCGAATGTCCCACAGAAGGAAACCTGGTGGTTTGGGGCAACCTCCAAACTCAGCGTGGGAAAACTTCCTTGGCCTCATGAGGCCCCCGCTTCATGAAGGTGCCATCATGGACACATACTCCAGCCTCAGCCAACGTCTGATCTTCAGCCTGACGTCAGATGCAGGAGATTTTGATTCAGCCTCTGCCTAGTGGGCCTTCTCTGCCCTTGGCTCCAATCCTCACTATAGCTTGTGTTCCTAGACTTCCGTCCTCACACTCCTGGCCCACAACCCTCCCTTCTGGGAATTCTGGGGCCACAATGAAGCACTCCGCCTG
Source organism: Mustela nivalis (assembly GCF_964662115.1). Taxonomy (NCBI): domain Eukaryota; kingdom Metazoa; phylum Chordata; class Mammalia; order Carnivora; family Mustelidae; genus Mustela; species Mustela nivalis. The sequence continues at coordinate 178,788 of NW_028135738.1, read as the reverse complement.
CCTCCCAGGAGAAAAAATTGTCTATGGTGCTGCCCAGAAACCCCAAATGAGGATCAAACTGCTTGGCCCTCGGCAACACCCCACTTGCATAGGCTACCTTAAACACTGATGTTCTGTCGCAAATAGCCTGAGCCCAGACCTTCCAACAGACACCGACACAGCTGGCTGCACACCCAGCACATTGGACCCGCCACTGCCTTAGGCCACCATCCATTCCCAACCTGGGTTTTCAGTCATCAGAACCTAGACCTTATCTCCAATCCCTGCACAGGGCGGAACCTGATGCACAAGTCAGAACCCCTCCTTCCCCATGGCAAGAAACCTTGCTGCTGGCAGTGAGTCAAACCTTCAGTGTAGGAGAAAACGGCATGTCCCATGAGGCCAGGTCCATGTGTGAGGGCCGCCTTGGGCTCAAACACACATTGTGACCCTCAGCGTGAGTACCTTATTCAAGTAACGCCTCTCAGTGATTGGACCAAGAGCCCGCATATGAGGCTTGCCATGCCCATAGGCACGCAGGACTAACTAGATGGTGTGTATTCCAGTTGAGGGAACCCACTGCTGTGCTCTAGAGTCCCTCTCCTGGAAGGTCCCCTGTGGCAGAAAACAGTACTCTTCCCTTCCCACAGAATGAACCCAAACACTTGGGAGCTTGGACAATCCCCCGAGAGGAAGGCTCTTCCTCGGCCCCTGAAGCAACCCCTACCCTGAACGGCCACTGTGAACGCAACACCCAGAGACAAAAGCCTGAGCGACTGCCTCCCACTTGCCCTCCTTTGATATCCAGAGGATCTCCGCTCTCGGACTGGAGATCAGGCCTGCCATTACCTTGGCCCCTACCTGAGCCAAGTTTGCTTTTTCAGACATCTGTCCCCACAGCCCTGGCAAACACAGCCTCTAGGCTGGGTCCTCTGGAGCCATACCACAGGACCATGCCTGCTCTCTCCTGGGAAACTCTGTCCATTCCTTTGGCCACACACCTCCAGAATATGAGAAACCTCAAGGCCCCCGAGGACATACCATTACCGGGAGCCTCCCTGCACACACAGGGGCCTTCGGACACAAGCGGAGCTGCTACCTCCATGAAGGCATGCACACCGATGTCAACAGAGATAGAAGGTTGAGCCCGACAGGCACTTAGGCCCTAATCTCAACTCTTGCTTTGTTTTCCAGGTGTCACTCCTCAGAGGCTTTGGTTCGAAGAACAGGATATGGGGCTTTCCTGAGGCACTGAACAGAACTTCTCTCGTCTCCACATGGGAAGCTTCCTTGTTGGAGCCGTGTCAAACACCTCAGGTTGGAGAATCCTGCAGAGTCCCTGAGCCACCTCCACATTCCAAGGTCTCCCAGGCCACCAAGCCACAGTAGGACTCATCTTCAGGAGAGTCCATTTCAACTCTCCCCTCTGGGTAGCTCACCCAGGAGCCCGCAGATTGAGCCTGCCTTGTCCTGACTAAAGAGTGGGAAAATGAGGTGGCGTTCCCAGGCATCCATGCTTAGACACCTGTTCTCGAGTCTTTCCATATGGGGCCTCCTGGAACCATCCAATAGCACTCGACTTTCGTGCAGAAGGAAACCTTGAGGTTTGGAGTAGTTCACAAATCCAATCGTAGGCAAACCTTCCTGGCCTCATGAGGCCCCCACACCATTCAGGAAGAGGCCATGCTGGACAAAAACTCTAGCCTGAGGCACGTCTCAGAGTTGAAATGACCTCAGTGCAGGAGATCTCGATTCAGCCTCTCAGAGTGGGCCTGCCGTGCCATCGGTCCCAAACCTCAGGCTAGCTTCTGTTTCCAGACTTCCTTCCTCACACTCCTGGCAAACAAGCCCTCCGGACTAGGAACTCCAGAACCACAACCCAGCCCAGGGTCTGCCCAAGGGAAGAAAAACGTTTCCCTGTGGGGCTCTCTCCAGAAAACCCAGATGAGGATCAACCTGCTCGGGCCTCGACGGTACCCGAACTGGATAGGCTGCTCTGGGCACTCATGCTCTGTCTGACACAGCCTGAAGCCAGACGTCCAGACAGACAAGGAGACAGCTGGCCGCACACCCAGCACTTCGGACACGCCATGGTCTTATGCCGCCACCTCTTCCTAACCTTGGTTTTCAGATATCTGAACCTAGACATTATATCAATTCTCCACACAGCTGGGTATCGCAAGCACAACACAGAACTCCTCCTTCCCCGTGGCTGTAAAGCTTGCTCTTGGCATGGAGTCACACCTTCAGGGTGGGAGAAACCTTCCTGGTCCCTGATGCCACGCCCAAACTTGAGTGCTGCTTGGGCACAAATTCACACTCTGACCCTCAGCATGAGCCCCATGTCAAAGAAAGGCCTGTCAGGGCCTGGGCCAAGAGCCCGCATATGGGGCTTGCCAAGCCCCTATGCACCCAATCCTCACCAGTGTTTGAGTTTTCCAGTCGCCCCGCCCGTACCTGGGGCTCTGCTCTGGAATCCCTTTCTTGGAGAGACACATGAGCCAGACAACACGACTCCACCCTTCCCACAAAATGACCCCAAACTCTTGGGAGCTGGGACAAATCCCCAGAGAGCGATACTCGTCCACAGTCCCTGAGGCCACCCCTCCAATCCACGGCTATCTCGGACACAACATCCAGAGACAAAAGCCTGAAGGAACGCCTCCCACTCGCCCTTGTTTCAGAGGCCCAGGAGCTCCCTCTCGGGCTGTACATCCGGCCTGCCATACCCTAGGCGCCACTCATAAGCTGAGTTTGTGTTTTCAGACTTCTGTGCCCTCAGCCTGGACCCACACAACCGCCAGGCTAGGGCCTCTGGAGCCACAGCGAAAGATTGTGCCTGCCCTCTCCAAGGAAATTGTGCCCAATCCATTGACCACAACCCTACAGGTTAGGGAAAAGCTCCAAGGCCCCTGAGGCCATCAATAGTGTAGGCCACCCTGGACTAAGAGGGGCTCTCTGACACCAGCGGAGCAACTATCTCAACTTAGACTCTCAGACAGTGTCCCCAGAGACAGAAGGTTGAAATGGACAGGCCCCCAGGCCCTAATCTGAACCTTAGCTCTGGTTTCCATGTGTCCGTCCTCAGAGGTCTGTTTTCGTAGACCAGCACACGGGGCTTTTCTGAGGCACCAAACCAAACCTCTCTCGCCTCCACATGGGGAGCTTACTTACTGGGGATGTATCAAACCCTTCAGGTAGGAGAGTTCCGCAGGGCCACTGAACAACCAGCACATTCCAAGGTTTCCATGGACCCAAACGCACATTATGACGCATCCTCAGGAGAGGCCATTTCAACTCAGCCCCCTGGTTAGCGTGCCCCAGAGGCAGCAGATCAAACATATCTTGTGGCTAATGGCCAATGGGAATGCGAGGCATGCTGTACAGGGATCCATCCTTCGAACCGTGCTCTCCAGTCCTTCCGTATGGTATGTCCTGGAGCCATGCAACAGGACTCGAATGTCCCACAGAAGGAAACCTGGTGGTTTGGGGCAACCTCCAAACTCAGCGTGGGAAAACTTCCTTGGCCTCATGAGGCCCCCGCTTCATGAAGGTGCCATCATGGACACATACTCCAGCCTCAGCCAACGTCTGATCCTCAGCCTGACTTCAGATGCAGGAGATTTTGATTCAGCCTCTGCCTAGTGGGCCTGCTCTGCCCTTGGCTCCAATCCTCACTTTAGCTTGTGTTCCTAGACTTCCGTCCTCACACTCCTGGCCCACAAACCCTCCCTTCTGGGAATTCTGGGGCCACAATGAAGCACTCCGCCTGCCTCCCAGGAGAAAAACTTTGTCTATGGTGCTGCCCAGAAACCCCAAATGAGGATCAAACTGCTTGGCCCTCGGCAACACCCCACTTGCATAGGCTACCTTAAACACTGATGCTCTGTCGCAAATAGCCTGAGCCCAGACCTTCCAACAGACACTGACACAGCTGGCTGCACACCCAGCACATTGGACCCGCCACTGCCTTAGGCCACCATCCATTCCCAACCTGGGTTTTCAGTCATCAGAACCTAGACCTCATCTCCAATCCCTGCACAGGGCAGAACATGATGCACAAGTCAGAACCCCTCCTTCCCCATGGCAAGAAACCTTGCTGCTGGCAGTGAGTCAAACCTTCAGTGTAGGAGAAAACGGCATGGCCCATGAGGCCACGCCCATGTGTGAGGGCCGCCTTGGGCACAAACACACATTGTGACCCTCAGCGTGAGTACCTTATTCAAGTAACGCCTCTCAGTGATTGGACCAAGAGCCCGCATATGTGGCTTGCCATGCCCATAGGCACGCAGGACTAACTAGATGGTGTGTATTCCAGTTGAGGGAACCCACTGCTGTGCTCTAGATTCCCTCTCCTGGGGGGTCCCCTGTGGCAGAAAACAGTACTCTTCCCTTCCCACAGAATGAACCCAAACACTTGGGAGCTTGGACAATCCCCCGAGAGGAAGGCTCTTCCTCGGCCCCTGAAGCAACCCCTACCCTGAACGGCCACTGTGAACGCAACACCCAGAGACAAAAGCCTGAGCGACTGCCTCCCACTTGCCCTCCTTTGATATCCAGAGGATCTCCCCTCTCGGACTGGAGATCAGGCCTGCCATTACCTTGGCCCCTACCTGAGCCAAGTTTGCTTTTTCAGACATCTGTCCCCACAGCCCTGGCAAACACAGCCTCTAGGCTGGGTCCTCTGGAGCCATACCACAGGACCATGCCTGCTCTCTCCTGGGAAACTCTGTCCATTCCTTTGGCCACACACCTCCAGAATATGAGAAACCTCAAGGCCCCCGAGGACATACCATTACCGGGAGCCTCCCTGCACACACAGGGGCCTTCGGACACAAGCGGAGCTGCTACCTCCATGAAGGCATGCACACCGATTTCAACAGAGATAGAAGGTTGAGCCCGACAGGCCCTTAGGCCCTAATCTCAACTCTTGCTTTGTTTTCCAGGTGTCACTCCTCAGAGGCTTTGGTTCGAAGAACAGGATATGGGGCTTTCCTGAGGCACTGAACAGAACTTCTCTCGTCTCCACATGGGAAGCTTCCTTGTTGGAGCCGTGTCAAACACCTCAGGTTGGAGAATCCTGCAGAGTCCCTGAGCCACCTCCACATTCCAAGGTCTCCCAGGCCACCAAGCCACAGTAGGACTCATCTTCAGGAGAGTCCATTTCAACTCTCCCCTCTGGGTAGCTCACCCAGGAGCCCGCAGATTGAGCCTGCCTTGTCCTGACTAAAGAGTGGGAATAGGAGGTGGCGTTCCCAGGCATCCATGCTTAGACACCTGCTCTCGAGTCTTTCCGTATGGGGCCTCCTGGAACCATCCAATAGCACTCGACTTTCGTGCAGAAGGAAACCTTGAGGTTTGGAGTAGTTCACAAATCCCATCGTAGGCAAACCTTCCTGGCCTCATGAGGCCCCCACACCATTCAGGAAGAGGCCATGCTGGACAAAAACTCTAGCCTGAGGCACGTTTCAGAGTTGAAATGACCTCAGTGCAGGAGATCTCGATTCAGCCTCTCAGAGTGGGCCTGCCGTGCCATCGGTCCCAAACCTCACGCTAGCTTGTGTTTTAAGACTTCCTTCCTCACACTCCTGGCAAACAAGCCCTCCGGACTAGGAACTCCAGAACCAAAACCCAGCCCAGGGTCTGCCCAAGGGAAGAAAAACGTTTCCCTGTGGGGCTCTCTCCAGAAAACCCAGATGAGGATCAACCTGCTCGGGCCTCGACGGTACCTGAACTGGATAGGCTGCTCTGGGCACTCATGCTCTGTCTGACACAGCCTGAAGCCAGACGCCCAGACAGACAAGGAGACAGCTGGCCGCACACCCAGCACTTCGGACACGCCATGGTCTTATGCCGTCACCTCTTCCTAACCTTGGTTTTCAGATATCTGAACCTAGACATTATATCAATTCTCCACACAGCTGGGTATCGCAAGCACAACACAGAACTCCTCCTTCCCCGTGGCTGTAAAGCTTGCTCTTGGCATGGAGTCACACCTTCAGGGTGGGAGAAACCTTCCTGGTCCCTGATGCCACGCCCAAACTTGAGTGCTGCTTGGGCACAAATTCACACTCTGACCCTCAGCATGAGCCCCATGTCAAAGAAAGGCCTGTCAGGGCCTGGGCCAAGAGCCCGCATATGGGGCTTGCCAAGCCCCTATGCACCCAATCCTCACCAGTGTTTGAGTTTTCCAGTCGCCCCGCCCGTACCTGGGGCTCTGCTCTGGAATCCCTTTCTTGGAGAGACACGTGAGCCAGACAACACTTTTCCACCCTTCCCACAAAATGACCCCAAACTCTTGGGAGCTGGGACAAATCCCCAGAGAGGGATACTCGTCCACAGTCCCTGAGGCCACCCCTCCAATCCACGGCTATCTCGGACACAACATCCAGAGACAAAAGCCTGAAGGAACGCCTCCCCCTCGCCCTTGTTTCAGAGGCCCAGGAGCTCCCTCTCGGGCTGTACATCCGGACTGCCATACCCTAGGCGCCACTCATAAGCTGAGTTTGTGTTTTCAGACTTCTGTGCCCTCAGCCTGGACCCACACAACCGCCAGGCTAGGGCCTCTGGAGCCACAGGAAAGATTGTGCCTGCCCTCTCCAAGGAAATTGTGCCCAATCCATTGACCACAACCCTACAGGTTAGGGAAAAGCTCCAAGGCCCCTGAGGCCATCAATAGTGTAGGCCACCCTGGACTAAGAGGGGCTCTCTGACACCAGCGGAGCAACTATCTCAACTTAGACTCTCAGACAGTGTCCCCAGAGACAGAAGGTTGAAATGGACAGGCCCCCAGGCCCTAATCTGAACCTTAGCTCTGGTTTCCATGTGTCCGTCCTCAGAGGTCTGTTTTCGTAGACCAGCACACGGGGCTTTTCTGAGGCACCAAACCAAACCTCTCTCGCCTCCACATGGGGAGCTTACTTACTGGGGATGTATCAAACCCTTCAGGTAGGAGAGTTCCGCAGGGCCACTGAACAACCAGCACATTCCAAGGTTTCCATGGACCCAAACGCACATTATGACGCATCCTCAGGAGAGGCCATTTCAACTCAGCCCCCTGGTTAGCGTGCCCCAGAGGCAGCAGATCAAACATATCTTGTGGCTAATGGCCAATGGGAATGCGAGGCATGCTGTACAGGGATCCATCCTTCGAACCGTGCTCTCCAGTCCTTCCGTATGGTATGTCCTGGAGCCATGCAACAGGACTCGAATGTCCCACAGAAGGAAACCTGGTGGTTTGGGGCAACCTCCAATCTCAGCGTGGGAAAACTTCCTTGGCCTCATGAGGCCCCCGCTTCATGAAGGTGCCATCATGGACACATACTCCAGCCTCAGCCAACGTCTGATCCTCAGCCTGACTTCAGATGCAGGAGATTTTGATTCAGCCTCTGCCTAGTGGGCCTGCTCTGCCCTTGGCTCCAATCCTCACTTTAGCTTGTGTTCCTAGACTTCCGTCCTCACACTCCTGGCCCACAAACCCTCCCTTCTGGGAATTCTGGGGCCACAATGAAGCACTCCGCCTGCCTCCCAGGAGAAATACTTTGTCTATGGTGCTGCCCAGAAACCCCAAATGAGGATCAAACTGCTTGGCCCTCGGCAACACCCCAATTGCATAGGCTACCTTAAACACTCATGCTCTGTCGCAAATAGCCTGAGCCCAGACCTTCCAACAGACACCGACACAGCTGGCTGCACACCCAGCACATTGGACCTGCCACTGTCTTAGGCCACCATCCATTCCCAACCTGGGTTTTCAGTCATCAGAACCTAGACGTTATCTCCAATCCCTGCACAGGGCGGAACCTGATGCACAAGTCAGAACCCCTCCTTCCCCATGGCAAGAAACCTTGCTGCTGGCAGTGAGTCAAACCTTCAGTGTAGGAGAAAACGGCATGGCCCATGAGGCCACGCCCATGTGTGAGGGCCGCCTTGGGCACAAACACACATTGTGACCCTCAGCGTGAGTACCTTATTCAAGTAACGACTCTCAGTGATTGGACCAAGAGCCCGCATATGTGGCTTGCCATGCCCATAGGCACGCAGGACTAACTAGATGGTGTGTATTCCAGTTGAGGGAACCCACTGCTGTGCTCTAGAGTCCCTCTCCTGGGGGGTCCCCTGTGGCAGAAAACAGTACTCTTCCCTTCCCACAGAATGAACCCAAACACTTGGGAGCTTGGACAATCCCCCGAGAGGAAGGCTCTTCCTCGGCCCCTGAAGCAACCCCTACCCTGAACGGCCACTGTGAACGCAACACCCAGAGACAAAAGCCTGAGCGACTGCCTCCCACTTGCCCTCCTTTGATATCCAGAGGATCTCCCCTCTCGGACTGGAGATCAGGCCTGCCATTACCTTGGCCCCTACCTGAGCCAAGTTTGCTTTTTCAGACATCTGTCCCCACAGCCCTGGCAAACACAGCCTCTAGGCTGGGTCCTCTGGAGCCATACCACAGGACCATGCCTGCTCTCTCCTGGGAAACTCTGTCCATTCCTTTGGCCACACACCTCCAGAATATGAGAAACCTCAAGGCCCCCGAGGACATACCATTACCGGGAGCCTCCCTGCACACACAGGGTCCTTCGGACACAAGCGGAGCTGCTACCTCCATGAAGGCATGCACACCGATGTCAACAGAGATAGAAGGTTGAGCCCGACAGGCCCTTAGGCCCTAATCTCAACTCTTGCTTGGTTTTCCAGGTGTCACTCCTCAGAGGCTTTGGTTCGAAGAACAGGATATGGGGCTTTCCTGAGGCACTGAACAGAACTTCTCTCGTCTCCACATGGGAAGCTTCCTTGTTGGAGCCGTGTCAAACACCTCAGGTTGGAGAATCCTGCAGAGTCCCTGAGTCACCTCCACATTCCAAGGTCTCCCAGGCCACCAAGCCACAGTAGGACTCATCTTCAGGAGAGTCCATTTCAACTCACCCCTCTGGGTAGCTCACCCAGGAGCCCGCAGATTGAGCCTGCCTTGTCCTGACTAAAGAGTGGGAATATGAGGTGGCGTTCCCAGGCATCCATGCTTAGACACCTGCTCTCGAGTCTTTCCATATGGGGCCTCCTGGAACCATCCAATAGCACTCGACTTTCGTGCAGAAGGAAACCTTGAGGTTTGGAGTAGTTCACAAATCCCATCGTAGGCAAAACTTCCTGGCCTCATGAGGCCCCCACACCATTCAGGAAGAGGCCATCCTGGACAAAAACTCTAGCCTGAAGCACGTCTCAGATTTGAAATGACCTCATTGCAGGAGATCTCGATTCAGCCTCTCAGAGTGGGCCTGCCGTGACATCGGTCCCAAACCTCACGCTAGCTTGTGTTTTCAGACTTCCTTCCTCACACTCCTGGCAAACAAGCCCTCCGGACTAGGAACTCCAGAACCACAACCCAGCCCAGGGTCTGCCCAAGGGAAGAAAAACGTTTCCCTGTGGGGCTCTCTCCAGAAAACCCAGATGAGGATCAACCTGCTCGGGCCTCGACGGTACCCGAACTGGATAGGCTGCTCTGGGCACTCATGCTCTGTCTGACACAGCCTGAAGCCAGACGTCCAGACAGACAAGGAGACAGCTGGCCGCACACCCAGCACTTCGGACACGCCATGGTCTTATGCCGCCAGCTCTTCCTAACCTTGGTTTTCAGATATCTGAACCTAGACATTATATCAATTCTCCACACAGCTGGGTATCGCAAGCACAACACAGAACTCCTCCTTCCCCGTGGCTGTAAAGCTTGCTCTTGGCATGGAGTCACACCTTCAGGGTGGGAGAAACCTTCCTGGTCCCTGATGCCACGCCCAAACTTGAGTGCTGCTTGGGCACAAATTCACACTCTGACCCTCAGCATGAGCCCCATGTCAAAGAAAGGCCTGTCAGGGCCTGGGCCAAGAGCCCGCATATGGGGCTTGCCAAGCCCCTATGCACCCAATCCTCACCAGTGTTTGAGTTTTCCAGTCGCCCCGCCCGTACCTGGGGCTCTGCTCTGGAATCCCTTTCTTGGAGAGACACATGAGCCAGACAACACGACTCCACCCTTCCCACAAAATGACCCCAAACTCTTGGGAGCTGGGACAAATCCCCAGAGAGCGATACTCGTCCACAGTCCCTGAGGCCACCCCTCCAATCCACGGCTATCTCGGACACAACATCCAGAGACAAAAGCCTGAAGGAACGCCTCCCACTCGCCCTTGTTTCAGAGGCCGAGGAGCTCCCTCTCGGGCTGTACATCCGGCCTGCCATACCCTAGGCGCCACTCATAAGCTGAGTTTGTGTTTTCAGACTTCTGTGCCCTCAGCCTGGACCCACACAACCGCCAGGCTAGGGCCTCTGGAGCCACAGCGAAAGATTGTGCCTGCCCTCTCCAAGGAAATTGTGCCCAATCCATTGACCACAACCCTACAGGTTAGGGAAAAGCTCCAAGGCCCCTGAGGCCATCAATAGTGTAGGCCACCCTGGACTAAGAGGGGCTCTCTGACACCAGCGGAGCAACTATCTCCACTTAGACTCTCAGACAGTGTCCCCAGAGACAGAAGGTTGAAATGGACAGGCCCCCAGGCCCTAATCTGAACCTTAGCTCTGGTTTCCATGTGTCCGTCCTCAGAGGTCTGTTTTCGTAGACCAGCACACGGGGCTTTTCTGAGGCACCAAACCAAACCTCTCTCGCCTCCACATGGGGAGCTTACTTACTGGGGATGTATCAAACCCTTCAGGTAGGAGAGTTCCGCAGGGCCACTGAACAACCAGCACATTCCAAGGTTTCCATGGACCCAAACGCACATTATGACGCATCCTCAGGAGAGGCCATTTCAACTCAGCCCCCTGGTTAGCGTGCCCCAGAGGCAGCAGATCAAACATATCTTGTGGCTAATGGCCAATGGGAATGCGAGGCATGCTGTACAGGGATCCATCCTTCGCACCGTGCTCTCCAGTCCTTCCGTATGGTATGTCCTGGAGCCATGCAACAGGACTCGAATGTCCCACAGAAGGAAACCTGGTGGTTTGGGGCAACCTCCAAACTCAGCGTGGGAAAACTTCCTTGGCCTCATGAGGCCCCCGCTTCATGAAGGTGCCATCATGGACACATACTCCAGCCTCAGCCAACGTCTGATCCTCAGCCTGACTTCAGATGCAGGAGATTTTGATTCAGCCTCTGCCTAGTGGGCCTGCTCTGCCCTTGGCTCCAATCCTCACTTTAGCTTGTGTTCCTAGACTTCCGTCCTCACACTCCTGGCCCAAAAACCCTCCCTTCTGGGAATTCTGGGGCCACAATGAAGCACTCCGCCTGCCTCCCAGGAGAAAAACTTTGTCTATGGTGCTGCCCAGAAACCCCAAATGAGGATCAAACTGCTTGGCCCTCGGCAACACCCCAATTGCATAGGCTACCTTAAACACTGATGCTCTGTCGCAAATAGCCTGAGCCCAGACCTTCCAACAGACACCGACACAGCTGGCTGCACACCCAGCACATTGGACCCGCCACTGCCTTAGGCCACCATCCATTCCCAACCTGGGTTTTCAGTCATCAGAACCTAGACCTTATCTCCAATCCCTGCACAGGGGGGAACCTGATGCACAAGTCAGAACCCCTCCTTCCCCATGGCAAGAAACCTTGCTGCTGGCAGTGAGTCAAACCTTCAGTGTAGGAGAAAACGGCATGGCCCATGAGGCCACGCCCATGTGTGAGGGCCGCCTTGGGCACAAACACACATTGTGACCCTCAGCGTGAGTACCTTATTCAAGTAACGCCTCTCAGTGATTGGACCAAGAGCCCGCATATGTGGCTTGCCATGCCCATAGGCACGCAGGACTAACTAGATGGTGTGTATTCCAGTTGAGGGAACCCACTGCTGTGCTCTAGAGTCCCTCTCCTGGGGGGTCCCCTGTGGCAGAAAACAGTACTCTTCCCTTCCCACAGAATGAACCCAAACACTTGGGAGCTTGGACAAATCCCCGAGAGGAAGGCTCTTCCTCGGCCCCTGAAGCAACCCCTACCCTGAACGGCCATTGTGAACGCAACACCCAGAGACAAAAGCCTGAGCGACTGCCTCCCACTTGCCCTCCTTTGATATCCAGAGGATCTCCCCTCTCAGACTGGAGATCAGGCCTGCCATTACCTTGGCCCCTACCTGAGCCAAGTTTGCTTTTTCAGACATCTGTCCCCACAGCCCTGGCAAACACAGCCTCTAGGCTGGGTCCTCTGGAGCCATACCACAGGACCATGCCTGCTCTCTCCTGGGAAACTCTGTCCATTCCTTTGGCCACACACCTCCAGAATATGAGAAACCTCAAGGCCCCCGAGGACATACCATTACCGGGAGCCTCCCTGCACACACAGGGGCCTTCGGACACAAGCGGAGCTGCTACCTCCATGAAGGCATGCACACCGATGTCAACAGAGATAGAAGGTTGAGCCCGACAGGCCCTTAGGCCCTAATCTCAACTCTTGCTTGGTTTTCCAGGTGTCACTCCTCAGAGGCTTTGGTTCGAAGAACAGGATATGGGGCTTTCCTGAGGCACTGAACAGAACTTCTCTCGTCTCCACATGGGAAGCTTCCTTGTTGGAGCCGTGTCAAACACCTCAGGTTGGAGAATCCTGCAGAGTCCCTGAGCCACCTCCACATTCCAAGGTCTCCCAGGCCACCAAGCCACAGTAGGACTCATCTTCAGGAGAGTCCATTTCAACTCTCCCCTCTGGGTAGCTCACCCAGGAGCCCGCAGATTGAGCCTGCCTTGTCCTGACTAAAGAGTGGGAATATGAGGTGGCGTTCCCAGGCATCCATGCTTAGACACCTGCTCTCGAGTCTTTCCGTATGGGGCCTCCTGGAACCATCCAATAGCACTCGACTTTCGTGCAGAAGGAAACCTTGAGGTTTGGAGTAGTTCACAAATCCCATCGTAGGCAAACCTTCCTGGCCTCATGAGGCCCCCACACCATTCAGGAAGAGGCCATGCTGGACAAAAACTCTAGCCTGAGGCACGTCTCAGAGTTGAAATGACCTCAGTGCAGGAGATCTCGATTCAGCCTCTCAGAGTGGGCCTGCCGTGCCATCGGTCCCAAACCTCACGCTAGCTTGTGTTTTCAGACTTCCTTCCTCACACTCCTGGCAAACAAGCCCTCCGGACTAGGAACTCCAGAACCACAACCCAGCCCAGGGTCTGCCCAAGGGAAGAAAAACGTTTCCCTGTGGGGCTCTCTCCAGAAAACCCAGATGAGGATCAACCTGCTCGGGCCTCGACGGTACCCGAACTGGATAGGCTGCTCTGGGCACTCATGCTCTGTCTGACACAGCCTGAAGCCAGACGTCCAGACAGACAAGGAGACAGCTGGCCGCACACCCAGCACTTCGGACACGCCATGGTCTTATGCCGCCACCTCTTCCTAACCTTGGTTTTCAGATATCTGAACCTAGACATTATATCAATTCTCCACACAGCTGGGTATCGCAAGCACAACACAGAACTCCTCCTTCCCCGTGGCTGTAAAGCTTGCTCTTGGCATGGAGTCACACCTTCAGGGTGGGAGAAACCTTCCTGGTCCCTGATGCCACGCCCAAACTTGAGTGCTGCTTGGGCACAAATTCACACTCTGACCCTCAGCATGAGCCCCATGCCAAAGAAAGGCCTGTCAGGGCCTGGGCCAAGAGCCCGCATATGGGGCTTGCCAAGCCCCTATGCACCCAATCCTCACCAGTGTTTGAGTTTTCCAGTCGCCCCGCCCGTACCTGGGGCTCTGCTCTGGAATCCCTTTCTTGGAGAGACACATGAGCCAGACAACACGACTCCACCCTTCCCACAAAATGACCCCAAACTCTTGGGAGCTGGGGCAAATCCCCAGAGAGGGATACTCGTCCACAGTCCCTGAGGCCACCCCTCCAATCCACGGCTATCTCGGACACAACATCCAGAGACAAAAGCCTGAAGGAACGCCTCCCCCTCGCCCTTGTTTCAGAGGCCCAGGAGCTCCCTCTCGGGCTGTACATCCGGCCTGCCATACCCTAGGCGCCACTCATAAGCTGAGTTTGTGTTTTCAGACTTCTGTGCCCTCAGCCTGGACCCACACAACCACCAGGCTAGGGCCTCTGGAGCCACAGCGAAAGATTGTGCCTGCCCTCTCCAAGGAAATTGTGCCCAATCCATTGACCACAACCCTACAGGTTAGGGAAAAGCTCCAAGGCCCCTGAGGCCATCAATAGTGTAGGCCACCCTGGACTAAGAGGGGCTCTCTGACACCAGCGGAGCAACTATCTCCACTTAGACTCTCAGACAGTGTCCCCAGAGACAGAAGGTTGAAATGGACAGGCCCCCAGGCCCTAATCTGAACCTTAGCTCTGGTTTCCATGTGTCCGTCCTCTGAGGTCTGTTTTCGTAGACCAGCACACGGGGCTTTTCTGAGGCACCAAACCAAACCTCTCTCGCCTCCACATGGGGAGCTTACTTACTGGGGATGTATCAAACCCTTCAGGTAGGAGAGTTCCGCAGGGCCACTGAACAACCAGCACATTCCAAGGTTTCCATGGACCCAAACGCACATTATGACGCATCCTCAGGAGAGGCCATTTCAACTCAGCCCCCTGGTTAGCGTGCCCCAGAGGCAGCAGATCAAACATATCTTGTGGCTAATGGCCAATGGGAATGCGAGGCATGCTGTACAGGGATCCATCCTTCGAACCGTGCTCTCCAGTCCTTCCGTATGGTATGTCCTGGAGCCATGCAACAGGACTCGAATGTCCCACAGAAGGAAACCTGGTGGTTTGGGGCAACCTCCAAACTCAGCGTGGGAAAACTTCCTTGGCCTCATGAGGCCCCCGCTTCATGAAGGTGCCATCATGGACACATACTCCAGCCTCAGCCAACGTCTGATGTTCAGCCTGACTTCAGATGCAGGAGATTTTGATTCAGCCTCTGCCTAGTGGGCCTGCTCTGCCCTTGGCTCCAATCCTCACTTTAGCTTGTGTTCCTAGACTTCCGTCCTCACACTCCTGGCCCACAAACCCTCCCTTCTGGGAATTCTGGGGCCACAATGAAGCACTCCGCCTGCCTCCCAGGAGAAAAACTTTGTCTATGGTGCTGCCCAGAAACCCCAAATGAGGATCAAACTGCTTGGCCCTCGGCAACACCCCAATTGCATAGGCTACCTTAAAAACTGATGCTCTGTCGCAAATAGCCTGAGCCCAGACCTTCCAACAGACACCGACACAGCTGGCTGCACACCCAGCACATTGGACCCGCCACTGCCTTAGGCCACCATCCATTCCCAACCTGGCTTTTCAGTCATCAGAACCTAGACCTTATCTCCAATCCCTGCACAGGGGGGAACCTGATGCACAAGTCAGAACCCCTCCTTCCCCATGGCAAGAAACCTTGCTGCTGGCAGTGAGTCAAACCTTCAGTGTAGGAGAAAACGGCATGGCCCATGAGGCCACGCCCATGTGTGAGGGCCGCCTTGGGCACAAACACACATTGTGACCCTCAGCGTGAGTACCTTATTCAAGTAACGCCTCTCAGTGATTGGACCAAGAGCCCGCATATGTGGCTTGCCATGCCCATAGGCACGCAGGACTAACTAGATGGTGTGTATTCCAGTTGAGGGAACCCACTGCTGTGCTCTAGAGTCCCTCTCCTGGGGGGTCCCCTGTGGCAGAAAACAGTACTCTTCCCTTCCCACAGAATGAACCCAAACTCTTGGGAGCTTGGACAATCCCCCGAGAGGAAGGCTCTTCCTCGGCCCCTGAAGCAACCCCTACCCTGAACGGCCACTGTGAACGCAACACCCAGAGACAAAAGCCTGAGCGACTGCCTCCCACTTGCCCTCCTTTGATATCCAGAGGATCTCCCCTCTCGGACTGGAGATCAGGCCTGCCATTACCTTGGCCCCTACCTGAGCCAAGTTTGCTTTTTCAGACATCTGTCCCCACAGCCCTGGCAAACACAGCCTCTAGGCTGGGTCCTCTGGAGCCATACCACAGGACCATGCCTGCTCTCTCCTGGGAAACTCTGTCCATTCCTTTGGCCACACACCTCCAGAATATGAGAAACCTCAAGGCCCCCGAGGACATACCATTACCGGGAGCCTCCCTGCACACACAGGGTCCTTCGGACACAAGCGGAGCTGCTACCTCCATGAAGGCATGCACACCGATGTCAACAGAGATAGAAGGTTGAGCCCGACAGGCCCTTAGGCCCTAATCTCAAATCTTGCTTGGTTTTCCAGGTGTCACTCCTCAGAGGCTTTGGTTCGAAGAACAGGATATGGGGCTTTCCTGAGGCACTGAACAGAACTTCTCTCGTCTCCACATGGGAAGCTTCCTTGTTGGAGCCGTGTCAAACACCTCAGGTTTGAGAATCCTGCAGAGTCCCTGAGCCACCTCCACATTCCAAGGTCTCCCAGGCCACCAAGCCACAGTAGGACTCATCTTCAGGAGAGTCCATTTCAACTCTCCCCTCTGGGTAGCTCACCCAGGAGCCCGCAGATTGAGCCTGCCTTGTCCTGACTAAAGAGTGGGAATATGAGGTGGCGTTCCCAGGCATCCATGCTTAGACACCTGCTCTCGAGTCTTTCCGTATGGGGCCTCCTGGAACCATCCAATATCACTCGAATTTCGTGCAGAAGGAAACCTTGAGGTTTGGAGTAGTTCACAAATCCCATCGTAGGCAAACCTTCCTGGCCTCATGAGGCCCCCACACCATTCAGGAAGAGGCCATGCTGGACAAAAACTCTAGCCTGAGGCACGTCTCAGAGTTGAAATGACCTCAGTGCAGGAGATCTCGATTCAGCCTCTCAGAGCGGGCCTGCCGTGCCATCGGTCCCAAACCTCACGCTAGCTTGTGTTTTCAGACTTCCTTCCTCACACTCCTGGCAAACAAGCCCTCTGGACTAGGAACTCCAGAACCACAACCCAGCCCAGGGTCTGCCCAAGGGAAGAAAAACGTTTCCCTGTGGGGCTCTCTCCAGAAAACCCAGATGAGGATCAACCTACTCGGGCCTCGACGGTACCCGAACTGGATAGGCTGCTCTGGGCACTCATGCTCTGTCTGACACAGCCTGAAGCCAGACGTCCAGACAGACAAGGAGACAGCTGGCCGCACACCCAGCACTTCGGACACGCCATGGTCTTATGCCATCACCTCTTCCTAACCTTGGTTTTCAGATATCTGAACCTAGACATTATATCAATTCTCCACACAGCTGGGTATCGCAAGCACAACACAGAACTCCTCCTTCCCCGTGGCTGTAAAGCTTGCTCTTGGCATGGAGTCACACCTTAAGGGTGGGAGAAACCTTCCTGGTCCCTGATGCCACGCCCAAACTTGAGTGCTGCTTGGGCACAAATTCACACTCTGACCCTCAGCATGAGCCCCATGTCAAAGAAAGGCCTGTCAGGTCCTGGGCCAAGAGCCCGCATATGGGGCTTGCCAAGCCCCTATGCACCCAATCCTCACCTGTTTGAGTTTTCCAGTCGCCCCGCCCGTACCTGGGGCTCTGCTCTGGAATCCCTTTCTTGGAGAGACACATGAGCCAGACAACACGACTCCACCCTTCCCACAAAATGACCCCAAACTCTTGGGAGCTGGGACAAATCCCCAGAGAGCGATACTCGTCCACAGTCCCTGAGGCCACCCCTCCAATCCACGGCTATCTCGGACACAACATCCAGAGACAAAAGCCTGAAGGAACGCCTCCCCCTCGCCCTTGTTTCAGAGGCCCAGGAGCTCCCTCTCGGGCTGTACATCCGGCCTGCCATACCCTAGGCGCCACTCATAAGCTGAGTTTGCGTTTTAAGACATCTGTGCCCTCAGCCTCGACCCACACAACCGCCAGGCTAGGGCCTCTGGAGCCACAGCGAAAGATTGTGCCTGCCCTCTCCAAGGAAATTGTGCCCAATCCATTGACCACAACCCTACAGGTTAGGGAAAAGCTCCAAGGCCCCTGAGGCCATCAATAGTGTAGGCCACCCTGGACTAAGAGGGGCTCTCTGACACCAGCGGAGCAACTATCTCCACTTAGACTCTCAGACAGTGTCCCCAGAGACAGAAGGTTGAAATGGACAGGCCCCCAGGCCCTAATCTGAACCTTAGCTCTGGTTTCCATGTGTCCGTCCTCTGAGGTCTGTTTTCGTAGACCAGCACACGGGGCTTTTCTGAGGCACCAAACCAAACCTCTCTCGCCTCCACATGGGGAGCTTACTTACTGGGGATGTATCAAACCCTTCAGGTAGGAGAGTTCCGCAGGGCCACTGAACAACCAGCACATTCCAAGGTTTCCATGGACCCAAACGCACATTATGACGCATCCTCAGGAGAGGCCATTTCAACTCAGCCCCCTGGTTAGCGTGCCCCAGAGGCAGCAGATCAAACATATCTTGTGGCTAATGGCCAATGGGAATGCGAGGCATGCTGTACAGGGATCCATCCTTCGAACCGTGCTCTCCAGTCCTTCCATATGGTATGTCCTGGAGCCATGCAACAGGACTCGAATGTCCCACAGAAGGAAACCTGGTGGTTTGGGGCAACCTCCAAACTCAGCGTGGGAAAACTTCCTTGGCCTCATGAGGCCCCCGCTTCATGAAGGTGCCATCATGGACACATACTCCAGCCTCAGCCAACGTCTGATGTTCAGCCTGACTTCAGATGCAGGAGATTTTGATTCAGCCTCTGCCTAGTGGGCCTGCTCTGCCCTTGGCTCCAATCCTCACTTTAGCTTGTGTTCCTAGACTTCCGTCCTCACACTCCTGGCCCACAAACCCTCCCTTCTGGGAATTCTGGGGCCACAATGAAGCACTCCGCCTGCCTCCCAGGAGAAAAACTTTGTCTATGGTGCTGCCCAGAAACCCCAAATGAGGATCAAACTGCTTGGCCCTCGGCAACACCCCAATTGCATAGGCTACCTTAAACACTGATGCTCTGTCGCAAGTAGCCTGAGCCCAGACCTTCCAACAGACACCGACACAGCTGGCTGCACACCCAGCACATTGGACCCGCCACTGCCTTAGGCCACCATCCATTCCCAACCTGGGTTTTCAGTCATCAGAACCTAGACCTTATCTCCAATCCCTGCACAGGGCGGAACCTGATGCACAAGTCAGAACACCTCCTTCCCCATGGCAAGAAACCTTGCTGCTGGCAGTGAGTCAAACCTTCAGTGTAGGAGAAAACGGCATGGCCCATGAGGCCACGCCCATGTGTGAGGGCCGCCTTGGGCACAAACACACATTGTGACCCTCAGCGTGAGTACCTTATTCAAGTAACACCTCTCAGTGATTGGACCAAGAGCCCGCATATGTGGCTTGCCATGCCCATAGGCACGCAGGACTAACTAGATGGTGTGTATTCCAGTTGAGGGAACCCACTGCTGTGCTCTAGAGTCCCTCTCCTGGGGGGTCCCCTGTGGCAGAAAACAGTACTCTTCCCTTCCCACAGAATGAACCCAAACACTTGGGAGCTTGGACAATCCCCCGAGAGGAAGGCTCTTCCTCGGCCCCTGAAGCAACCCCTACCCTGAACGGCCACTGTGAACGCAACACCCAGAGACAAAAGCCTGAGCGACTGCCTCCCACTTGCCCTCCTTTGATATCCAGAGGATCTCCCCTCTCGGACTGGAGATCAGGCCTGCCATTACCTTGGCCCCTACCTGAGCCAAGTTTGCTTTTTCAGACATCTGTCCCCACAGCCCTGGCAAACACAGCCTCTAGGCTGGGTCCTCTGGAGCCATACCACAGGACCATGCCTGCTCTCTCCTGGGAAACTCTGTCCATTCCTTTGGCCACACACCTCCAGAATATGAGAAACCTCAAGGCCCCCGAGGACATACCATTACCGGGAGCCTCCCTGCACACACAGGGGCCTTCGGACACAAGCGGAGCTGCTACCTCCATGAAGGCATGCACACCGATGTCAACAGAGATAGAAGGTTGAGCCCGACAGGCCTTTAGGCCCTAATCTCAACTCTTGCTTGGTTTTCCAGGTGTCAATCCTCAGAGGCTTTGGTTCGAAGAACAGGATATGGGGCTTTCCTGAGGCACTGAACAGAACTTCTCTCGTCTCCACATGGGAAGCTTCCTTGTTGGAGCCGTGTCAAACACCTCAGGTTGGAGAATCCTGCAGAGTCCCTGAGCCACCTCCACATTCCAAGGTCTCCCAGGCCACCAAGCCACAGTAGGACTCATCTTCAGGAGAGTCCATTTCAACTCTCCCCTCTGGGTAGCTCACCCAGGAGCCCGCAGATTGAGCCTGCCTTGTCCTGACTAAAGAGTGGGAATATGAGGTGGCGTTCCCAGGCATCCATGCTTAGACACCTGCTCTCGAGTCTTTCCGTATGGGGCCTCCTGGAACCATCCAATAGCACTCGACTTTCGTGCAGAAGGAAACATTGAGGTTTGGAGTAGTTCACAAATCCCATCGTAGGCAAACCTTCCTGGCCTCATGAGGCCCCCACACCATTCAGGAAGAGGCCATGCTGGACAAAAACTCTAGCCTGAGGCACGTCTCAGAGTAGAAATGACCTCAGTGCAGGAGATCTCATTTCAGCCTATCAGAGTGGGCCTGCCGTGCCATCGGTCCCAAACCTCACGCTAGCTTGTGTTTTCAGACTTCCTTCCTCACACTCCTGGCAAACAAGCCCTCCGGACTAGGAACTCCAGAACCACAACCCAGCCCAGGGTCTGCCCAAGGGAAGAAAAACGTTTCCCTGTGGGGCTCTCTCCAGAAAACCCAGATGAGGATCAACCTGCTCGGGCCTCGACGGTACCCGAACTGGATAGGCTGCTCTGGGCACTCATGCTCTGTCTGACACAGCCTGAAGCCAGACGTCCAGACAGACAAGGAGACAGCTGGCCGCACACCCAGCACTTCGGACACGCCATGGTCTTATGCCGCCACCTCTTCCTAACCTTGGTTTTCAGATATCTGAACCTAGACATTATATCAATTCTCCACACACCTGGGTATCGCAAGCACAACACAGAACTCCTCCTTCCCCGTGGCTGTAAAGCTTGCTCTTGGCATGGAGTCACACCTTCAGGGTGGGAGAAACCTTCCTGGTCCCTGATGCCACGCCCAAACTTGAGTGCTGCTTGGGCACAAATTCACACTCTGACCCTCAGCATGAGCCCCATGTCAAAGAAAGGCCTGTCAGGTCCTGGGCCAAGAGCCCGCATATGGGGCTTGCCAAGCCCCTATGCACCCAATCCTCACCTGTTTGAGTTTTCCAGTCGCCCCGCCCGTACCTGGGGCTCTGCTCTGGAATCCCTTTCTTGGAGAGACACATGAGCCAGACAACACGACTCCACCCTTCCCACAAAATGACCCCAAACTCTTGGGAGCTGGGACAAATCCCCAGAGAGCGATACTCGTCCACAGTCCCTGAGGCCACCCCTCCAATCCACGGCTATCTCGGACACAACATCCAGAGACAAAAGCCTGAAGGAACGCCTCCCCCTCGCCCTTGTTTCAGAGGCCCAGGAGCTCCCTCTCGGGCTGTACATCCGGCCTGCCATACCCTAGGCGCCACTCATAAGCTGAGTTTGCGTTTTAAGACATCAGTGCCCTCAGCCTCGACCCACACAACCGCCAGGCTAGGGCCTCTGGAGCCACAGCGAAAGATTGTGCCTGCACTCTCCAAGGAAATTGTGCCCAATCCATTGACCACAACCCTACAGGTTAGGGAAAAGCTCCAAGGCCCCTGAGGCCATCAATAGTGTAGGCCACCCTGGACTAAGAGGGGCTCTCTGACACCAGCGGAGCAACTATCTCCACTTAGACTCTCAGACAGTGTCCCCAGAGACAGAAGGTTGAAATGGACAGGCCCCCAGGCCCTAATCTGAACCTTAGCTCTGGTTTCCATGTGTCCGTCCTCTGAGGTCTGTTTTCGTAGACCAGCACACGGGGCTTTTCTGAGGCACCAAACCAAACCTCTCTCGCCTCCACATGGGGAGCTTACTTACTGGGGATGTATCAAACCCTTCAGGTAGGAGAGTTCCGCAGGGCCACTGAACAACCAGCACATTCCAAGGTTTCCATGGACCCAAACGCACATTATGACGCATCCTCAGGAGAGGCCATTTCAACTCAGCCCCCTGGTTAGCGTGCCCCAGAGGCAGCAGATCAAACATATCTTGTGGCTAATGGCCAATGGGAATGCGAGGCATGCTGTACAGGGATCCATCCTTCGAACCGTGCTCTCCAGTCCTTCCATATGGTATGTCCTGGAGCCATGCAACAGGACTCGAATGTCCCACAGAAGGAAACCTGGTGGTTTGGGGCAACCTCCAAACTCAGCGTGGGAAAACTTCCTTGGCCTCATGAGGCCCCCGCTTCATGAAGGTGCCATCATGGACACATACTCCAGCCTCAGCCAACGTCTGATGTTCAGCCTGACTTCAGATGCAGGAGATTTTGATTCAGCCTCTGCCTAGTGGGCCTGCTCTGCCCTTGGCTCCAATCCTCACTTTAGCTTGTGTTCCTAGACTTCCGTCCTCACACTCCTGGCCCACAAACCCTCCCTTCTGGGAATTCTGGGGCCACAATGAAGCACTCCGCCTGCCTCCCAGGAGAAAAACTTTGTCTATGGTGCTGCCCAGAAACCCCAAATGAGGATCAAACTGCTTGGCCCTCGGCAACACCCCAATTGCATAGGCTACCTTAAACACTGATGCTCTGTCGCAAGTAGCCTGAGCCCAGACCTTCCAACAGACACCGACACAGCTGGCTGCACACCCAGCACATTGGACCCGCCACTGCCTTAGGCCACCATCCATTCCCAACCTGGGTTTTCAGTCATCAGAACCTAGACCTTATCTCCAATCCCTGCACAGGGCGGAACCTGATGCACAAGTCAGAACACCTCCTTCCCCATGGCAAGAAACCTTGCTGCTGGCAGTGAGTCAAACCTTCAGTGTAGGAGAAAACGGCATGGCCCATGAGGCCACGCCCATGTGTGAGGGCCGCCTTGGGCACAAACACACATTGTGACCCTCAGCGTGAGTACCTTATTCAAGTAACACCTCTCAGTGATTGGACCAAGAGCCCGCATATGTGGCTTGCCATGCCCATAGGCACGCAGGACTAACTAGATGGTGTGTATTCCAGTTGAGGGAACCCACTGCTGTGCTCTAGAGTCCCTCTCCTGGGGGGTCCCCTGTGGCAGAAAACAGTACTCTTCCCTTCCCACAGAATGAACCCAAACACTTGGGAGCTTGGACAATCCCCCGAGAGGAAGGCTCTTCCTCGGCCCCTGAAGCAACCCCTACCCTGAACGGCCACTGTGAACGCAACACCCAGAGACAAAAGCCTGAGCGACTGCCTCCCACTTGCCCTCCTTTGATATCCAGAGGATCTCCCCTCTCGGACTGGAGATCAGGCCTGCCATTACCTTGGCCCCTACCTGAGCCAAGTTTGCTTTTTCAGACATCTGTCCCCACAGCCCTGGCAAACACAGCCTCTAGGCTGGGTCCTCTGGAGCCATACCACAGGACCATGCCTGCTCTCTCCTGGGAAACTCTGTCCATTCCTTTGGCCACACACCTCCAGAATATGAGAAACCTCAAGGCCCCCGAGGACATACCATTACCGGGAGCCTCCCTGCACACACAGGGGCCTTCGGACACAAGCGGAGCTGCTACCTCCATGAAGGCATGCACACCGATGTCAACAGAGATAGAAGGTTGAGCCCGACAGGCCCTTAGGCCCTAATCTCAACTCTTGCTTGGTTTTCCAGGTGTCACTCCTCAGAGGCTTTGGTTCGAAGAACAGGATATGGGGCTTTCCTGAGGCACTGAACAGAACTTCTCTCGTCTCCACATGGGAAGCTTCCTTGTTGGAGCCGTGTCAAACACCTCAGGTTGGAGAATCCTGCAGAGTTCCTGAGCCACCTCCACATTCCAAGGTCTCCCAGGCCACCAAGCCACAGTAGGACTCATCTTCAGGAGAGTCCATTTCAACTCTCCCCTCTGGGTAGCTCACCCAGGAGCCCGCAGATTGAGCCTGCCTTGTCCTGACTAAAGAGTGGGAATATGAGGTGGCGTTCCCAGGCATCCATGCTTAGACACCTGCTCTCGAGTCTTTCCGTATGGGGCCTCCTGGAACCATCCAATAGCACTCGACTTTCGTGCAGAAGGAAACATTGAGGTTTGGAGTAGTTCACAAATCCCATCGTAGGCAAACCTTCCTGGCCTCATGAGGCCCCCACACCATTCAGGAAGAGGCCATGCTGGACAAAAACTCTAGCCTGAGGCACGTCTCAGAGTAGAAATGACCTCAGTGCAGGAGATCTCATTTCAGCCTCTCAGAGTGGGCCTGCCGTGCCATCGGTCCCAAACCTCACGCTAGCTTGTGTTTTCAGACTTCCTTCCTCACACTCCTGGCAAACAAGCCCTCCGGACTAGGAACTCCAGAACCACAACCCAGCCCAGGGTCTGCCCAAGGGAAGAAAAACGTTTCCCTGTGGGGCTCTCTCCAGAAAACCCAGATGAGGATCAACCTGCTCGGGCCTCGACGGTACCCGAACTGGATAGGCTGCTCTGGGCACTCATGCTCTGTCTGACACAGCCTGAAGCCAGACGTCCAGACAGACAAGGAGACAGCTGGCCGCACACCCAGCACTTCGGACACGCCATGGTCTTATGCCGCCACCTCTTCCTATCCTTGGTTTTCAGATATCTGAACCTAGACATTATATCAATTCTCCACACAGCTGGGTATCGCAAGCACAACACAGAACTCCTCCTTCCCCGTGGCTGTAAAGCTTGCTCTTGGCATGGAGTCACACCTTCAGGGTGGGAGAAACCTTCCTGGTCCCTGATGCCACGCCCAAACTTGAGTGCTGCTTGGGCACAAATTCACACTCTGACCCTCAGCATGAGCCCCATGTCAAAGAAAGGCCTGTCAGGGCCTGGGCCAAGAGCCCGCATATGGGGCTTGCCAAGCCCCTATGCACCCAATCCTCACCAGTGTTTGAGTTTTCCAGTCGCCCCGCCCGTACCTGGGGCTCTGCTCTGGAATCCCTTTCTTGGAGAGACACATGAGCCAGACAACACGACTCCACCCTTCCCACAAAATGACCCCAAACTCTTGGGAGCTGGGACAAATCCCCAGAGAGCGATACTCGTCCACAGTCCCTGAGGCCACCCCTCCAATCCACGGCTATCTCGGACACAACATCCAGAGACAAAAGCCTGAAGGAACGCCTCCCACTCGCCCTTGTTTCAGAGGCCCAGGAGCTCCCTCTCGGGCTGTACATCCGGCCTGCCATACCCTAGGCGCCACTCATAAGCTGAGTTTGTGTTTTCAGACTTCTGTGCCCTCAGCCTGGACCCACACAACCGCCAGGCTAGGGCCTCTGGAGCCACAGCGAAAGATTGTGCCTGCCCTCTCCAAGGAAATTGTGCCCAATCCATTGACCGCAACCCTACAGGTTAGGGAAAAGCTCCAAGGCCCCTGAGGCCATCAATAGTGTAGGCCACCCTGGACTAAGAGGGGCTCTCTGACACCAGCGGAGCAACTATCTCCACTTAGACTCTCAGACAGTGTCCCCAGAGACAGAAGGTTGAAATGGACAGGCCCCCAGGCCCTAATCTGAACCTTAGCTCTGGTTTCCATGTGTCCGTCCTCAGAGGTCTGTTTTCGTAGACCAGCACACGGGGCTTTCCTGAGGCACCAAACCAAACCTCTGTCGCCTCCACATGGGGAGATTACTTACTGGGGATGTATCAAACCCTTCAGGTAGGAGAGTTCCGCAGGGCCACTGAACAACCAGCACATTCCAAGGTTTCCATGGACCCAAACGCACATTATGACGCATCCTCAGGAGAGGCCATTTCAACTCAGCCCCCTGGTTAGCGTGCCCCAGAGGCAGCAGATCAAACATATCTTGTGGCTAATGGCCAATGGGAATGCGAGGCATGCTGTACAGGGATCCATCCTTCGAACCGTGCTCTCCAGTCCTTCCGTATGGTATGTCCTGGAGCCATGCAACAGGACTCGAATGTCCCACAGAAGGAAACCTGGTGGTTTGGGGCAACCTCCAAACTCAGCGTGGGAAAACTTCCTTGGCCTCATGAGGCCCCCGTTTCATGAACGTGCCATCATGGACACATACTCCAGCCTCAGCCAACGTCTGATCCTCAGCCTGACTTCAGATGCAGGAGATTTTGATTCAGCCTCTGCCTAGTGGGCCTGCTCTGCCCTTGGCTCCAATCCTCACTTTAGCTTGTGTTCCTAGACTTCCGTCCTCACACCCCTGGCCCACAAACCCTCCCTTCTGGGAATTCTGGGGCCACAATGAAGCACTCCGCCTGCCTCCCAGGAGAAAAACTTTGTCTATGGTGCTGCCCAGAAACCCCAAATGAGGATCAAACTGCTTGGCCCTCGGCAACACCCCAATTGCATAGGCTACCTTAAACACTGATGCTCTGTCGCAAATAGCCTGAGCCCAGACCTTCCAACAGACACCGACACAGCTGGCTGCACACCCAGCACATTGGACCCGCCACTGCTTAGGCCACCAAACATTCCCAACCTGGGTTTTCAGTCATCAGAACCTAGACCTTATCTCCAATCCCTGCACAGGGGGGAACCTGATGCACAAGTCAGAACCCCTCCTTCCCCATGGCAAGAAACCTTGATGCTGGCAGTGAGTCAAACCTTCAGTGTAGGAGAAAACGGCATGGCCCATGAGGCCACGCCCATGTGTGAGGGCCGCCTTGGGCACAAACACACATTGTGACCCTCAGCGTGAGTAACTTATTCAAGTAACGCCTCTCAGTGATTGGACCAAGAGCCCGCATATGTGGCTTGCCATGCCCATAGGCACGCAGGACTAACTAGATGGTGTGTATTCCAGTTGAGGGAACCCACTGCTGTGCTCTAGAGTCCCTCTCCTGGGGGGTCCCCTGTGGCAGAAAACAGTACTCTTCCCTTCCCACAGAATGAACCCAAACACTTGGGAGCTTGGACAATCTCCCGAGAGGAAGGCTCTTCCTCGGCCCCTGAAGCAACCCCTACCCTGAACGGCCACTGTGAACGCAACACCCAGAGACAAAAGCCTGAGCGACTGCCTCCCACTTGCCCTCCTTTGATATCCAGAGGATCTCCCCTCTCGGACTGGAGATCAGGCCTGCCATTACCTTGGCCCCTACCTGAGCCAAGTTTGCTTTTTCAGACATCTGTCCCCACAGCCCTGGCAAACACAGCCTCTAGGCTGGGTCCTCTGGAGCCATACCACAGGACCATGCCTGCTCTCTCCTGGGAAACTCTGTCCATTCCTTTGGCCACACACCTCCAGAATATGAGAAACCTCAAGGCCCCCGAGGACATACCATTACCGGGAGCCTCCCTGCACACACAGGGGCCTTCGGACACAAGCGGAGCTGCTACCTCCATGAAGGCATGCACACCGATGTCAACAGAGATAGAAGGTTGAGCCCGACAGGCCCTTAGGCCCTAATCTCAACTCTTGCTTGGTTTTCCAGGTGTCACTCCTCAGAGGCTTTGGTTCGAAGAACAGGATATGGGGCTTTCCTGAGGCACTGAACAGAACTTCTCTCGTCTCCACATGGGAAGCTTCCTTGTTGGAGCCGTGTCAAACACCTCAGGTTGGAGAATCCTGCAGAGTCCCTGAGCCACCTCCACATTCCAAGGTCTCCCAGGCCACCAAGCCACAGTAGGACTCATCTTCAGGAGAGTCCATTTCAACTCTCCCCTCTGGGTAGCTCACCCAGGAGCCCGCAGATTGAGCCTGCCTTGTCCTGACTAAAGAGTGGGAATATGAGGTGGCGTTCCCAGGCATCCATGCTTAGACACCTGCTCTCGAGTCTTTCCGTATGGGGCCTCCTGGAACCATCCAATAGCACTCGACTTTCGTGCAGAAGGAAACCTTGAGGTTTGGAGGAGTTCACAAATCCCATCGTAGGCAAACCTTCCTGGCCTCATGAGGCCCCCACACCATTCAGGAAGAGGCCATGCTGGACAAAAACTCTAGCCTGAGGCACGTCTCAGAGTTGAAATGACCTCAGTGCAGGAGATCTCGATTCAGCCTCTCAGAGTGGGCCTGCCGTGCCATCGGTCCCAAACCTCACGCTAGCTTGTGTTTTCAGACTTCCTTCCTCACACTCCTGGCAAACAAGCCCTCCGGACTAGGAACTCCAGAACCACAACCCAGCCCAGGGTCTGCCCAAGGGAAGAAAAACGTTTCCCTGTGGGGCTCTCTCCAGAAAACCCAGATGAGGATCAACCTGCTCGGGCCTCGACGGTACCCGAACTGGATAGGCTGCTCTGGGCACTCATGCTCTGTCTGACACAGCCTGAAGCCAGACGTCCAGACAGACAAGGAGACAGCTGGCCGCACACCCAGCACTTCGGACACGCCATGGTCTTATGCCGCCACCTCTTCCTATCCTTGGTTTTCAGATATCTGAACCTAGACATTATATCAATTCTCCACACAGCTGGGTATCGCAAGCACAACACAGAACTCCTCCTTCCCCGTGGCTGTAAAGCTTGCTCTTGGCATGGAGTCACACCTTCAGGGTGGGAGAAACCTTCCTGGTCCCTGATGCCACGCCCAAACTTGAGTGCTGCTTGGGCACAAATTCACACTCTGACCCTCAGCATGAGCCCCATGTCAAAGAAAGGCCTGTCAGGGCCTGGGCCAAGAGCCCGCATATGGGGCTTGCCAAGCCCCTATGCACCCAATCCTCACCAGTGTTTGAGTTTTCCAGTCGCCCCGCCCGTACCTGGGGCTCTGCTCTGGAATCCCTTTCTTGGAGAGACACATGAGCCAGACAACACGACTCCACCCTTCCCACAAAATGACCCCAAACTCTTGGGAGCTGGGACAAATCCCCAGAGAGCGATACTCGTCCACAGTCCCTGAGGCCACCCCTCCAATCCACGGCTATCTCGGACACAACATCCAGAGACAAAAGCCTGAAGGAACGCCTCCCCCTCGCCCTTGTTTCAGAGGCCGAGGAGCTCCCTCTCGGGCTGTACATCCGGCCTGCCATACCCTAGGCGCCACTCATAAGCTGAGTTTGTGTTTTCAGACTTCTGTGCCCTCAGCCTGGACCCACACAACCGCCAGGCTAGGGCCTCTGGAGCCACAGCGAAAGATTGTGCCTGCCCTCTCCAAGGAAATTGTGCCCAATCCATTGACCGCAACCCTACAGGTTAGGGAAAAGCTCCAAGGCCCCTGAGGCCATCAATAGTGTAGGCCACCCTGGACTAAGAGGGGCTCTCTGACACCAGCGGAGCAACTATCTCCACTTAGACTCTCAGACAGTGTCCCCAGAGACAGAAGGTTGAAATGGACAGGCCCCCAGGCCCTAATCTGAACCTTAGCTCTGGTTTCCATGTGTCCGTCCTCAGAGGTCTGTTTTCGTAGACCAGCACACGGGGCTTTCCTGAGGCACCAAACCAAACCTCTGTCGCCTCCACATGGGGAGATTACTTACTGGGGATGTATCAAACCCTTCAGGTAGGAGAGTTCCGCAGGGCCACTGAACAACCAGCACATTCCAAGGTTTCCATGGACCCAAACGCACATTATGACGCATCCTCAGGAGAGGCCATTTCAACTCAGCCCCCTGGTTAGCGTGCCCCAGAGGCAGCAGATCAAACATATCTTGTGGCTAATGGCCAATGGGAATGCGAGGCATGCTGTACAGGGATCCATCCTTCGAACCGTGCTCTCCAGTCCTTCCGTATGGTATGTCCTGGAGCCATGCAACAGGACTCGAATGTCCCACAGAAGGAAACCTGGTGGTTTGGGGCAACCTCCAAACTCAGCGTGGGAAAACTTCCTTGGCCTCATGAGGCCCCCGTTTCATGAACGTGCCATCATGGACACATACTCCAGCCTCAGCCAACGTCTGATCCTCAGCCTGACTTCAGATGCAGGAGATTTTGATTCAGCCTCTGCCTAGTGGGCCTGCTCTGCCCTTGGCTCCAATCCTCACTTTAGCTTGTGTTCCTAGACTTCCGTCCTCACACCCCTGGCCCACAAACCCTCCCTTCTGGGAATTCTGGGGCCACAATGAAGCACTCCGCCTGCCTCCCAGGAGAAAAACTTTGTCTATGGTGCTGCCCAGAAACCCCAAATGAGGATCAAACTGCTTGGCCCTCGGCAACACCCCAATTGCATAGGCTACCTTAAACACTGATGCTCTGTCGCAAATAGCCTGAGCCCAGACCTTCCAACAGACACCGACACAGCTGGCTGCACACCCAGCACATTGGACCCGCCACTGCTTAGGCCACCAAACATTCCCAACCTGGGTTTTCAGTCATCAGAACCTAGACCTTATCTCCAATCCCTGCACAGGGGGGAACCTGATGCACAAGTCAGAACCCCTCCTTCCCCATGGCAAGAAACCTTGATGCTGGCAGTGAGTCAAACCTTCAGTGTAGGAGAAAACGGCATGGCCCATGAGGCCACGCCCATGTGTGAGGGCCGCCTTGGGCACAAACACACATTGTGACCCTCAGCGTGAGTAACTTATTCAAGTAACGCCTCTCAGTGATTGGACCAAGAGCCCGCATATGTGGCTTGCCATGCCCATAGGCACGCAGGACTAACTAGATGGTGTGTATTCCAGTTGAGGGAACCCACTGCTGTGCTCTAGAGTCCCTCTCCTGGGGGGTCCCCTGTGGCAGAAAACAGTACTCTTCCCTTCCCACAGAATGAACCCAAACACTTGGGAGCTTGGACAATCTCCCGAGAGGAAGGCTCTTCCTCGGCCCCTGAAGCAACCCCTACCCTGAACGGCCACTGTGAACGCAACACCCAGAGACAAAAGCCTGAGCGACTGCCTCCCACTTGCCCTCCTTTGATATCCAGAGGATCTCCCCTCTCGGACTGGAGATCAGGCCTGCCATTACCTTGGCCCCTACCTGAGCCAAGTTTGCTTTTTCAGACATCTGTCCCCACAGCCCTGGCAAACACAGCCTCTAGGCTGGGTCCTCTGGAGCCATAACACAGGACCATGCCTGCTCTCTCCTGGGAAACTCTGTCCATTCCTTTGGCCACACACCTCCAGAATATGAGAAACCTCAAGGCCCCCGAGGACATACCATTACCGGGAGCCTCCCTGCACACACAGGGGCCTTCGGACACAAGCGGAGCTGCTACCTCCATGAAGGCATGCACACCGATGTCAACAGAGATAGAAGGTTGAGCCCGACAGGCCCTTAGGCCCTAATCTCAACTCTTGCTTGGTTTTCCAGGTGTCACTCCTCAGAGGCTTTGGTTCGAAGAACAGGATATGGGGCTTTCCTGAGGCACTGAACAGAACTTCTCTCGTCTCCACATGGGAAGCTTCCTTGTTGGAGCCGTGTCAAACACCTCAGGTTGGAGAATCCTGCAGAGTCCCTGAGCCACCTCCACATTCCAAGGTCTCCCAGGCCACCAAGCCACAGTAGGACTCATCTTCAGGAGAGTCCATTTCAACTCTCCCCTCTGGGTAGCTCACCCAGGAGCCCGCAGATTGAGCCTGCCTTGTCCTGACTAAAGAGTGGGAATATGAGGTGGCGTTCCCAGGCATCCATGCTTAGACACCTGCTCTCGAGTCTTTCCGTATGGGGCCTCCTGGAACCATCCAATAGCACTCGACTTTCGTGCAGAAGGAAACCTTGAGGTTTGGAGGAGTTCACAAATCCCATCGTAGGCAAACCTTCCTGGCCTCATGAGGCCCCCACACCATTCAGGAAGAGGCCATGCTGGACAAAAACTCTAGCCTGAGGCACGTCTCAGAGTTGAAATGACCTCAGTGCAGGAGATCTCGATTCAGCCTCTCAGAGTGGGCCTGCCGTGCCATCGGTCCCAAACCTCACGCTAGCTTGTGTTTTCAGACTTCCTTCCTCACACTCCTGGCAAACAAGCCCTCCGGACTAGGAACTCCAGAACCACAACCCAGCCCAGGGTCTGCCCAAGGGAAGAAAAACGTTTCCCTGTGGGGCTCTCTCCAGAAAACCCAGATGAGGATCAACCTGCTCGGGCCTCGACGGTACCCGAACTGGATAGGCTGCTCTGGGCACTCATGCTCTGTCTGACACAGCCTGAAGCCAGACGTCCAGACAGACAAGGAGACAGCTGGCCGCACACCCAGCACTTCGGACACGCCATGGTCTTATGCCGCCACCTCTTCCTATCCTTGGTTTTCAGATATCTGAACCTAGACATTATATCAATTCTCCACACAGCTGGGTATCGCAAGCACAACACAGAACTCCTCCTTCCCCGTGGCTGTAAAGCTTGCTCTTGGCATGGAGTCACACCTTCAGGGTGGGAGAAACCTTCCTGGTCCCTGATGCCACGCCCAAACTTGAGTGCTGCTTGGGCACAAATTCACACTCTGACCCTCAGCATGAGCCCCATGTCAAAGAAAGGCCTGTCAGGGCCTGGGCCAAGAGCCCGCATATGGGGCTTGCCAAGCCCCTATGCACCCAATCCTCACCAGTGTTTGAGTTTTCCAGTCGCCCCGCCCGTACCTGGGGCTCTGCTCTGGAATCCCTTTCTTGGAGAGACACATGAGCCAGACAACACGACTCCACCCTTCCCACAAAATGACCCCAAACTCTTGGGAGCTGGGACAAATCCCCAGAGAGCGATACTCGTCCACAGTCCCTGAGGCCACCCCTCCAATCCACGGCTATCTCGGACACAACATCCAGAGACAAAAGCCTGAAGGAACGCCTCCCCCTCGCCCTTGTTTCAGAGGCCGAGGAGCTCCCTCTCGGGCTGTACATCCGGCCTGCCATACCCTAGGCGCCACTCATAAGCTGAGTTTGTGTTTTCAGACTTCTGTGCCCTCAGCCTGGACCCACACAACCGCCAGGCTAGGGCCTCTGGAGCCACAGCGAAAGATTGTGCCTGCCCTCTCCAAGGAAATTGTGCCCAATCCATTGACCGCAACCCTACAGGTTAGGGAAAAGCTCCAAGGCCCCTGAGGCCATCAATAGTGTAGGCCACCCTGGACTAAGAGGGGCTCTCTGACACCAGCGGAGCAACTATCTCCACTTAGACTCTCAGACAGTGTCCCCAGAGACAGAAGGTTGAAATGGACAGGCCCCCAGGCCCTAATCTGAACCTTAGCTCTGGTTTCCATGTGTCCGTCCTCAGAGGTCTGTTTTCGTAGACCAGCACACGGGGCTTTCCTGAGGCACCAAACCAAACCTCTGTCGCCTCCACATGGGGAGATTACTTACTGGGGATGTATCAAACCCTTCAGGTAGGAGAGTTCCGCAGGGCCACTGAACAACCAGCACATTCCAAGGTTTCCATGGACCCAAACGCACATTATGACGCATCCTCAGGAGAGGCCATTTCAACTCAGCCCCCTGGTTAGCGTGCCCCAGAGGCAGCAGATCAAACATATCTTGTGGCTAATGGCCAATGGGAATGCGAGGCATGCTGTACAGGGATCCATCCTTCGAACCGT
The DNA here is from genome assembly GCF_964662115.1 of Mustela nivalis. Taxonomy (NCBI): domain Eukaryota; kingdom Metazoa; phylum Chordata; class Mammalia; order Carnivora; family Mustelidae; genus Mustela; species Mustela nivalis. The sequence goes on along the minus strand of NW_028135738.1, from coordinate 145,393 downwards.
GCTCTCCAGTCCTTCCGTATGGTATGTCCTGGAGCCATGCAACAGGACTCGAATGTCCCACAGAAGGAAACCTGGTGGTTTGGGGCAACCTCCAAACTCAGCGTGGGAAAACTTCCTTGGCCTCATGAGGCCCCCGTTTCATGAACGTGCCATCATGGACACATACTCCAGCCTCAGCCAACGTCTGATCCTCAGCCTGACTTCAGATGCAGGAGATTTTGATTCAGCCTCTGCCTAGTGGGCCTGCTCTGCCCTTGGCTCCAATCCTCACTTTAGCTTGTGTTCCTAGACTTCCGTCCTCACACCCCTGGCCCACAAACCCTCCCTTCTGGGAATTCTGGGGCCACAATGAAGCACTCCGCCTGCCTCCCAGGAGAAAAACTTTGTCTATGGTGCTGCCCAGAAACCCCAAATGAGGATCAAACTGCTTGGCCCTCGGCAACACCCCAATTGCATAGGCTACCTTAAACACTGATGCTCTGTCGCAAATAGCCTGAGCCCAGACCTTCCAACAGACACCGACACAGCTGGCTGCACACCCAGCACATTGGACCCGCCACTGCTTAGGCCACCAAACATTCCCAACCTGGGTTTTCAGTCATCAGAACCTAGACCTTATCTCCAATCCCTGCACAGGGGGGAACCTGATGCACAAGTCAGAACCCCTCCTTCCCCATGGCAAGAAACCTTGATGCTGGCAGTGAGTCAAACCTTCAGTGTAGGAGAAAACGGCATGGCCCATGAGGCCACGCCCATGTGTGAGGGCCGCCTTGGGCACAAACACACATTGTGACCCTCAGCGTGAGTAACTTATTCAAGTAACGCCTCTCAGTGATTGGACCAAGAGCCCGCATATGTGGCTTGCCATGCCCATAGGCACGCAGGACTAACTAGATGGTGTGTATTCCAGTTGAGGGAACCCACTGCTGTGCTCTAGAGTCCCTCTCCTGGGGGGTCCCCTGTGGCAGAAAACAGTACTCTTCCCTTCCCACAGAATGAACCCAAACACTTGGGAGCTTGGACAATCTCCCGAGAGGAAGGCTCTTCCTCGGCCCCTGAAGCAACCCCTACCCTGAACGGCCACTGTGAACGCAACACCCAGAGACAAAAGCCTGAGCGACTGCCTCCCACTTGCCCTCCTTTGATATCCAGAGGATCTCCCCTCTCGGACTGGAGATCAGGCCTGCCATTACCTTGGCCCCTACCTGAGCCAAGTTTGCTTTTTCAGACATCTGTCCCCACAGCCCTGGCAAACACAGCCTCTAGGCTGGGTCCTCTGGAGCCATACCACAGGACCATGCCTGCTCTCTCCTGGGAAACTCTGTCCATTCCTTTGGCCACACACCTCCAGAATATGAGAAACCTCAAGGCCCCCGAGGACATACCATTACCGGGAGCCTCCCTGCACACACAGGGGCCTTCGGACACAAGCGGAGCTGCTACCTCCATGAAGGCATGCACACCGATGTCAACAGAGATAGAAGGTTGAGCCCGACAGGCCCTTAGGCCCTAATCTCAACTCTTGCTTGGTTTTCCAGGTGTCACTCCTCAGAGGCTTTGGTTCGAAGAACAGGATATGGGGCTTTCCTGAGGCACTGAACAGAACTTCTCTCGTCTCCACATGGGAAGCTTCCTTGTTGGAGCCGTGTCAAACACCTCAGGTTGGAGAATCCTGCAGAGTCCCTGAGCCACCTCCACATTCCAAGGTCTCCCAGGCCACCAAGCCACAGTAGGACTCATCTTCAGGAGAGTCCATTTCAACTCTCCCCTCTGGGTAGCTCACCCAGGAGCCCGCAGATTGAGCCTGCCTTGTCCTGACTAAAGAGTGGGAATATGAGGTGGCGTTCCCAGGCATCCATGCTTAGACACCTGCTCTCGAGTCTTTCCGTATGGGGCCTCCTGGAACCATCCAATAGCACTCGACTTTCGTGCAGAAGGAAACCTTGAGGTTTGGAGGAGTTCACAAATCCCATCGTAGGCAAACCTTCCTGGCCTCATGAGGCCCCCACACCATTCAGGAAGAGGCCATGCTGGACAAAAACTCTAGCCTGAGGCACGTCTCAGAGTTGAAATGACCTCAGTGCAGGAGATCTCGATTCAGCCTCTCAGAGTGGGCCTGCCGTGCCATCGGTCCCAAACCTCACGCTAGCTTGTGTTTTCAGACTTCCTTCCTCACACTCCTGGCAAACAAGCCCTCCGGACTAGGAACTCCAGAACCACAACCCAGCCCAGGGTCTGCCCAAGGGAAGAAAAACGTTTCCCTGTGGGGCTCTCTCCAGAAAACCCAGATGAGGATCAACCTGCTCGGGCCTCGACGGTACCCGAACTGGATAGGCTGCTCTGGGCACTCATGCTCTGTCTGACACAGTCTGAAGCCAGACGTCCAGACAGACAAGGAGACAGCTGGCCGCACACCCAGCACTTCGGACACGCCATGGTCTTATGCCGCCACCTCTTCCTATCCTTGGTTTTCAGATATCTGAACCTAGACATTATATCAATTCTCCACACAGCTGGGTATCGCAAGCACAACACAGAACTCCTCCTTCCCCGTGGCTGTAAAGCTTGCTCTTGGCATGGAGTCACACCTTCAGGGTGGGAGAAACCTTCCTGGTCCCTGATGCCACGCCCAAACTTGAGTGCTGCTTGGGCACAAATTCACACTCTGACCCTCAGCATGAGCCCCATGTCAAAGAAAGGCCTGTCAGGGCCTGGGCCAAGAGCCCGCATATGGGGCTTGCCAAGCCCCTATGCACCCAATCCTCACCAGTGTTTGAGTTTTCCAGTCGCCCCGCCCGTACCTGGGGCTCTGCTCTGGAATCCCTTTCTTGGAGAGACACATGAGCCAGACAACACGACTCCACCCTTCCCACAAAATGACCCCAAACTCTTGGGAGCTGGGACAAATCCCCAGAGAGGGATACTCGTCCACAGTCCCTGAGGCCACCCCTCCAATCCACGGCTATCTCGGACACAACATCCAGAGACAAAAGCCTGAAGGAACGCCTCCCACTCGCCCTTGTTTCAGAGGCCCAGGAGCTCCCTCTCGGGCTGTACATCCGGCCTGCCATACCCTAGGCGCCACTCATAAGCTGAGTTTGTGTTTTCAGACTTCTGTGCCCTCAGCCTGGACCCACACAACCGCCAGGCTAGGGCCTCTGGAGCCACAGCGAAAGATTGTGCCTGCCCTCTCCAAGGAAATTGTGCCCAATCCATTGACCGCAACCCTACAGGTTAGGGAAAAGCTCCAAGGCCCCTGAGGCCATCAATAGTGTAGGCCACCCTGGACTAAGAGGGGCTCTCTGACACCAGTGGAGCAACTATCTCCACTTAGACTCTCAGACAGTGTCCCCAGAGACAGAAGGTTGAAATGGACAGGCCCCCAGGCCCTAATCTGAACCTTAGCTCTGGTTTCCATGTGTCCGTCCTCAGAGGTCTGTTTTCGTAGACCAGCACACGGGGCTTTCCTGAGGCACCAAACCAAACCTCTCTCGCCTCCACATGGGGAGCTTACCTACTGGGGATGTATCAAACCCTTCAGGTAGGAGAGTTCCGCAGGGCCACTGAACAACCAGCACATTCCAAGGTTTCCATGGACCCAAACGCACATTATGACGCATCCTCAGGAGAGGCCATTTCAACTCAGCCCCCTGGTTAGCGTGCCCCAGAGGCAGCAGATCAAACATATCTTGTGGCTAATGGCCAATGGGAATGCGAGGCATGCTGTACAGGGATCCATCCTTCGAACCGTGCTCTCCAGTCCTTCCGTATGGTATGTCCTGGAGCCATGCAACAGGACTCGAATGTCCCACAGAAGGAAACCTGGTGGTTTGGGGCAACCTCCAAACTCAGCGTGGGAAAACTTCCTTGGCCTCATGAGGCCCCCGCTTCATGAAGGTGCCATCATGGACACATACTCCAGCCTCAGCCAACGTCTGATCCTCAGCCTGACTTCAGATGCAGGAGATTTTGATTCAGCCTCTGCCTAGTGGGCCTGCTCTGCCCTTGGCTCCAATCGTCACTTTAGCTTGTGTTCCTAGACTTCCGTCCTCACACTCCTGGCCCACAAACCCTCCCTTCTGGGAATTCTGGGGCCACAATGAAGCACTCCGCCTGCCTCCCAGGAGAAAAACTTTGTCTATGGTGCTGCTCAGAAACCCCAAATGAGGATCAAACTGCTTGGCCCTCGGCAACACCCCAATTGCATAGGCTACCTTAAACACTGATGCTCTGTCGCAAATAGCCTGAGCCCAGACCTTCCAACAGACACCGACACAGCTGGCTGCACACCCAGCACATTGGACCCGCCACTGCCTTAGGCCACCATCCATTCCCAACCTGGGTTTTCAGTCATCAGAACCTAGACCTTATCTCCAATCCCTGCACAGGGCGGAACCTGATGCACAAGTCAGAACCCCTCCTTCCCCATGGCAAGAAACCTTGCTGCTGGCAGTGAGTCAAACCTTCAGTGTAGGAGAAAACGGCATGGCCCATGAGGCCACGCCCATGTGTGAGGGCAGCCTTGGGCACAAACACACATTGTGACCCTCAGCGTGAGTACCTTATTCAAGTAACGCCTCTCAGTGATTGGACCAAGAGCCCGCATATGTGGCTTGCCATGCCCATAGGCACGCAGGACTAACTAGATGGTGTGTATTCCAGTTGAGGGAACCCACTGCTGTGCTCTAGAGTCCCTCTCCTGGGGGGTCCCCTGTGGCAGAAAACAGTACTCTTCCCTTCCCACAGAATGAACCCAAACACTTGGGAGCTTGGACAATCCCCCGAGAGGAAGGCTCTTCCTCGGCCCCTGAAGCAACCCCTACCCTGAACGGCCACTGTGAACGCAACACCCAGAGACAAAAGCCTGAGCGACTGCCTCCCACTTGCCCTCCTTTGATATCCAGAGGATCTCCCCTCTCGGGCTGGAGATCAGGCCTGCCATTACCTTGGCCCCTACCTGAGCCAAGTTTGCTTTTTCAGACATCTGTCCCCACAGCCCTGGCAAACACAGCCTCTAGGCTGGGTCCTCTGGAGCCATACCACAGGACCATGCCTGCTGTCTCCTGGGAAACTCTGTCCATTCCTTTGGCCACACACCTCCAGAATATGAGAAACCTCAAGGCCCCCGAGGACATACCATTACCGGGAGCCTCCCTGCACACACAGGGGCCTTCGGACACAAGCTGAGCTGCTACCTCCATGAAGGCATGCACACCGATGTCAACAGAGATAGAAGGTTGAGCCCGACAGGCCCTTAGGCCCTAATCTCAACTCTTGCTTGGTTTTCCAGGTGTCACTCCTCAGAGGCTTTGGTTCGAAGAACAGGATATGGGGCTTTCCTGAGGCACTGAACAGAACTTCTCTCGTCTCCACATGGGAAGCTTCCTTGTTGGAGCCGTGTCAAACACCTCAGGTTGGAGAATCCTGCAGAGACCCTGAGCCACCTCCACATTCCAAGGTCTCCCAGGCCACCAAGCCACAGTAGGACTCATCTTCAGGAGAGTCCATTTCAACTCTCCCCTCTGGGTAGCTCACCCAGGAGCCTGCAGATTGAGCCTGCCTTGTCCTGACTAAAGAGTGGGAATATGAGGTGGCGTTCCCAGGCATCCATGCTTAGACACCTGCTCTCGAGTCTTTCCGTATGGGGCCTCCTGGAACCATCCAATAGCACTCGACTTTCGTGCAGAAGGAAACCTTGAGGTTTGGAGGAGTTCACAAATCCCATCGTAGGCAAACCTTCCTGGCCACATGAGGCCCCCACACCATTCAGGAAGAGGCCATGCTGGACAAAAACTCTAGCCTGAGGCACGTCTCAGAGTTGAAATGACCTCAGTGCAGGAGATCTCGATTCAGCCTCTCAGAGTGGGCCTGCCGTGCCATCGGTCCCAAACCTCACGCTAGCTTGTGTTTTCAGACTTCCTTCCTCACACTCCTGGCAAACAAGCCCTCCGGACTAGGAACTCCAGAACCACAACCCAGCCCAGGGTCTGCCCAAGGGAAGAAAAACGTTTCCCTGTGGGGCTCTCTCCAGAAAACCCAGATGAGGATCAACCTGCTCGGGCCTCGACGGTACCCGAACTGGATAGGCTGCTCTGGGCACTCATGCTCTGTCTGACACAGCCTGAAGCCAGACGTCCAGACAGACAAGGAGACAGCTGGCCGCACACCCAGCACTTCGGACACGCCATGGTCTTATGCCGCCACCTCTTCCTATCCTTGGTTTTCAGATATCTGAACCTAGACATTATATCAATTCTCCACACAGCTGGGTATCGCAAGCACAACACAGAACTCCTCCTTCCCCGTGGCTGTAAAGCTTGCTCTTGGCATGGAGTCACACCTTCAGGGTGGGAGAAACCTTCCTGGTCCCTGATGCCACGCCCAAACTTGAGTGCTGCTTGGGCACAAATTCACACTCTGACCCTCAGCATGAGCCCCATGTCAAAGAAAGGCCTGTCAGGGCCTGGGCCAAGAGCCCGCATATGGGGCTTGCCAAGCCCCTATGCACCCAATCCTCACCAGTGTTTGAGTTTTCCAGTCGCCCCGCCCGTACCTGGGGCTCTGCTCTGGAATCCCTTTCTTGGAGAGACACATGAGCCAGACAACACGACTCCACCCTTCCCACAAAATGACCCCAAACTCTTGGGAGCTGGGACAAATCGCCAGAGAGGGATACTCGTCCACAGTCCCTGAGGCCACCCCTCCAATCCACGGCTATCTCGGACACAACATCCAGAGACAAAAGCCTGAAGGAACGCCTCCCCCTCGCCCTTGTTTCAGAGGCCCAGGAGCTCCCTCTCGGGCTGTACATCCGGCCTGCCATACCCTAGGCGCCACTCATAAGCTGAGTTTGTGTTTTCAGACTTCTGTGCCCTCAGCCTGGACCCACACAACCGCCAGGCTAGGGCCTCTGGAGCCACAGCGAAAGATTGTGCCTGCCCTCTCCAAGGAAATTGTGCCCAATCCATTGACCGCAACCCTACAGGTTAGGGAAAAGCTCCAAGGCCCCTGAGGCCATCAATAGTGTAGGCCACCCTGGACTAAGAGGGGCTCTCTGACACCAGCGGAGCAACTATCTCCACTTAGACTCTCAGACAGTGTCCCCAGAGACAGAAGGTTGAAATGGACAGGCCCCCAGGCCCTAATCTGAACCTTAGCTCTGGTTTCCATGTGTCCGTCCTCAGAGGTCTGTTTTCGTAGACCAGCACACGGGGCTTTTCTGAGGCACCAAACCAAACCTCTCTCGCCTCCACATGGGGAGCTTACCTACTGGGGATGTATCAAACCCTTCAGGTAGGAGAGTTCCGCAGGGCCACTGAACAACCAGCACATTCCAAGGTTTCCATGGACCCAAACGCACATTATGACGCATCCTCAGGAGAGGCCATTTCAACTCAGCCCCCTGGTTAGCGTGCCCCAGAGGCAGCAGATCAAACATATCTTGTGGCTAATGGCCAATGGGAATGCGAGGCATGCTGTACAGGGATCCATCCTTTGAACCGTGCTCTCCAGTCCTTCCGTATGGTATGTCCTGGAGCCATGCAACAGGACTCGAATGTCCCACAGAAGGAAACCTGGTGGTTTGGGGCAACCTCCAAACTCAGCGTGGGAAAACTTCCTTGGCCTCATGAGGCCCCCGCTTCATGAAGGTGCCATCATGGACACATACTCCAGCCTCAGCCAACGTCTGATCCTCAGCCTGACTTCAGATGCAGGAGATTTTGATTCAGCCTCTGCCTAGTGGGCCTGCTCTGCCCTTGGCTCCAATCGTCACTTTAGCTTGTGTTCCTAGACTTCCGTCCTCACACTCCTGGCCCACAAACCCTCCCTTCTGGGAATTCTGGGGCCACAATGAAGCACTCCGCCTGCCTCCCAGGAGAAAAACTTTGTCTATGGTGCTGCTCAGAAACCCCAAATGAGGATCAAACTGCTTGGCCCTCGGCAACACCCCAATTGCATAGGCTACCTTAAACACTGATGCTCTGTCGCAAATAGCCTGAGCCCAGACCTTCCAACAGACACCGACACAGCTGGCTGCACACCCAGCACATTGGACCCGCCACTGCCTTAGGCCACCATCCATTCCCAACCTGGGTTTTCAGTCATCAGAACCTAGACCTTATCTCCAATCCCTGCACAGGGCGGAACCTGATGCACAAGTCAGAACCCCTCCTTCCCCATGGCAAGAAACCTTGCTGCTGGCAGTGAGTCAAACCTTCAGTGTAGGAGAAAACGGCATGGCCCATGAGGCCACGCCCATGTGTGAGGGCAGCCTTGGGCACAAACACACATTGTGACCCTCAGCGTGAGTACCTTATTCAAGTAACGCCTCTCAGTGATTGGACCAAGAGCCCGCATATGTGGCTTGCCATGCCCATAGGCACGCAGGACTAACTAGATGGTGTGTATTCCAGTTGAGGGAACCCACTGCTGTGCTCTAGAGTCCCTCTCCTGGGGGGTCCCCTGTGGCAGAAAACAGTACTCTTCCCTTCCCACAGAATGAACCCAAACACTTGGGAGCTTGGACAATCCCCCGAGAGGAAGGCTCTTCCTCGGCCCCTGAAGCAACCCCTACCCTGAACGGCCACTGTGAACGCAACACCCAGAGACAAAAGCCTGAGCGACTGCCTCCCACTTGCCCTCCTTTGATATCCAGAGGATCTCCCCTCTCGGGCTGGAGATCAGGCCTGCCATTACCTTGGCCCCTACCTGAGCCAAGTTTGCTTTTTCAGACATCTGTCCCCACAGCCCTGGCAAACACAGCCTCTAGGCTGGGTCCTCTGGAGCCATACCACAGGACCATGCCTGCTCTCTCCTGGGAAACTCTGTCCATTCCTTTGGCCACACACCTCCAGAATATGAGAAACCTCAAGGCCCCCGAGGACATACCATTACCGGGAGCCTCCCTGCACACACAGGGGCCTTCGGACACAAGCGGAGCTGCTACCTCCATGAAGGCATGCACACCGATGTCAACAGAGATAGAAGGTTGAGCCCGACAGGCCCTTAGGCCCTAATCTCAACTCTTGCTTGGTTTTCCAGGTGTCACTCCTCAGAGGCTTTGGTTCGAAGAACAGGATATGGGGCTTTCCTGAGGCACTGAACAGAACTTCTCTCGTCTCCACATGGGAAGCTTCCTTGTTGGAGCCGTGTCAAACACCTCAGGTTGGAGAATCCTGCAGAGTCCCTGAGCCACCTCCACATTCCAAGGTCTCCCAGGCCACCAAGCCACAGTAGGACTCATCTTCAGGAGAGTCCATTTCAACTCTCCCCTCTGGGTAGCTCACCCAGGAGCCTGCAGATTGAGCCTGCCTTGTCCTGACTAAAGAGTGGGAATATGAGGTGGCGTTCCCAGGCATCCATGCTTAGACACCTGCTCTCGAGTCTTTCCGTATGGGGCCTCCTGGAACCATCCAATAGCACTCGACTTTCGTGCAGAAGGAAACCTTGAGGTTTGGAGGAGTTCACAAATCCCATCGTAGGCAAACCTTCCTGGCCTCATGAGGCCCCCACACCATTCAGGAAGAGGCCATGCTGGACAAAAACTCTAGCCTGAGGCACGTCTCAGAGTTGAAATGACCTCAGTGCAGGAGATCTCGATTCAGCCTCTCAGAGTGGGCCTGCCGTGCCATCGGTCCCAAACCTCACGCTAGCTTCTGTTTCCAGACTTCCTTCCTCACACTCCTGGCAAACAAGCCCTCCGGACTAGGAACTCCAGAACCACAACCCAGCCCAGGGTCTGCCCAAGGGAAGAAAAACGTTTCCCTGTGGGGCTCTCTCCAGAAAACCCAGATGAGGATCAACCTGCTCGGGCCTCGACGGTACCCGAACTGGATAGGCTGCTCTGGGCACTCATGCTCTGTCTGACACAGCCTGAAGCCAGACGTCCAGACAGACAAGGAGACAGCTGGCCGCACACCCAGCACTTCGGACACGCCATGGTCTTATGCCGCCACCTCTTCCTATCCTTGGTTTTCAGATATCTGAACCTAGACATTATATCAATTCTCCACACAGCTGGGTATCGCAAGCACAACACAGAACTCCTCCTTCCCCGTGGCTGTAAAGCTTGCTCTTGGCATGGAGTCACACCTTCAGGGTGGGAGAAACCTTCCTGGTCCCTGATGCCACGCCCAAACTTGAGTGCTGCTTGGGCACAAATTCACACTCTGACCCTCAGCATGAGCCCCATGTCAAAGAAAGGCCTGTCAGGGCCTGGGCCAAGAGCCCGCATATGGGGCTTGCCAAGCCCCTATGCACCCAATCCTCACCAGTGTTTGAGTTTTCCAGTCGCCCCGCCCGTACCTGGGGCTCTGCTCTGGAATCCCTTTCTTGGAGAGACACATGAGCCAGACAACACGACTCCACCCTTCCCACAAAATGACCCCAAACTCTTGGGAGCTGGGACAAATCCCCAGAGAGCGATACTCGTCCACAGTCCCTGAGGCCACCCCTCCAATCCACGGCTATCTCGGACACAACATCCAGAGACAAAAGCCTGAAGGAACGCCTCCCCCTCGCCCTTGTTTCAGAGGCCGAGGAGCTCCCTCTCGGGCTGTACATCCGGACTGCCATACCCTAGGCGCCACTCATAAGCTGAGTTTGTGTTTTCAGACTTCTGTGCCCTCAGCCTGGACCCACACAACCGCCAGGCTAGGGCCTCTGGAGCCACAGCGAAAGATTGTGCCTGCCCTCTCCAAGGAAATTGTGCCCAATCCATTGACCGCAACCCTACAGGTTAGGGAAAAGCTCCAAGGCCCCTGAGGCCATCAATAGTGTAGGCCACCCTGGACTAAGAGGGGCTCTCTGACACCAGCGGAGCAACTATCTCCACTTAGACTCTCAGACAGTGTCCCCAGAGACAGAAGGTTGAAATGGACAGGCCCCCAGGCCCTAATCTGAACCTTAGCTCTGGTTTCCATGTGTCCGTCCTCAGAGGTCTGTTTTCGTAGACCAGCACACGGGGCTTTCCTGAGGCACCAAACCAAACCTCTCTCGCCTCCACATGGGGAGCTTACTTACTGGGGATGTATCAAACCCTTCAGGTAGGAGAGTTCCGCAGGGCCACTGAACAACCAGCACATTCCAAGGTTTCCATGGACCCAAACGCACATTATGACGCATCCTCAGGAGAGGCCATTTCAACTCAGCCCCCTGGTTAGCGTGCCCCAGAGGCAGCAGATCAAACATATCTTGTGGCTAATGGCCAATGGGAATGCGAGGCATGCTGTACAGGGATCCATCCTTCGAACCGTGCTCTCCAGTCCTTCCGTATGGTATCTCCAGGAGCCATGCAACAGGACTCGAATGTCCCACAGAAGGAAACCTGGTGGTTTGGGGCAACCTCCAAACTCAGCGTGGGAAAACTTCCTTGGCCTCATGAGGCCCCCGCTTCATGAAGGTGCCATCATGGACACATACTCCAGCCTCAGCCAACGTCTGATCCTCAGCCTGACTTCAGATGCAGGAGATTTTGATTCAGCCTCTGCCTAGTGGGCCTGCTCTGCCCTTGGCTCCAATCCTCACTTTAGCTTGTGTTCCTAGACTTCCGTCCTCACACTCCTGGCCCACAAACCCTCCCTTCTGGGAATTCTGGGGCCACAATGAAGTACTCCGCCTGCCTCCCAGGAGAAAAACTTTGTCTATGGTGCTGCCCAGAAACCCCAAATGAGGATCAAACTGCTTGGCCCTCGGCAACACCCCAATTGCATAGGCTACCTTAAACACTGATGCTCTGTCGCAAATAGCCTGAGCCCAGACCTTCCAACAGACACCGACACAGCTGGCTGCACACCCAGCACATTGGACCCGCCACTGCCTTAGGCCACCATCCATTCCCAACCTGGGTTTTCAGTCATCAGAACCTAGACCTTATCTCCAATCCCTGCACAGGGGGGAACCTGATGCACAAGTCAGAACCCCTCCTTCCCCATGGCAAGAAACCTTGCTGCTGGCAGTGAGTCAAACCTTCAGTGTAGGAGAAAACGGCATGGCCCATGAGGCCACGCCCATGTGTGAGGGCCGCCTTGGGCACAACCACACATTGTGACCCTCAGCGTGAGTACCTTATTCAAGTAACGCCTCTCAGTGATTGGACCAAGAGCCCGCATATGTGGCTTGCCATGCCCATAGGCACGCAGGACTAACTAGATGGTGTGTATTCCAGTTGAGGGAACCCACTGCTGTGCTCTAGAGTCCCTCTCCTGGGGGGTCCCCTGTGGCAGAAAACAGTACTCTTCCCTTCCCACAGAATGAACCCAAACACTTGGGAGCTTGGACAATCCCCCGAGAGGAAGGCTCTTCCTCGGCCCCTGAAGCAACCCCTACCCTGAACGGCCACTGTGAACGCAACACCCAGAGACAAAAGCCTGAGCGACTGCCTCCCACTTGCCCTCCTTTGATATCCAGAGGATCTCCCCTCTCGGACTGGAGATCAGGCCTGCCATTACCTTGGCCCCTACCTGAGCCAAGTTTGCTTTTTCAGACATCTGTCCCCACAGCCCTGGCAAACACAGCCTCTAGGCTGGGTCCTCTGGAGCCATACCACAGGACCATGCCTGCTCTCTCCTGGGAAACTCTGTCCATTCCTTTGGCCACACACCTCCAGAATATGAGAAACCTCAAGGCCCCCGAGGACATACCATTACCGGGAGCCTCCCTGCACACACAGGGGCCTTCGGACACAAGCGGAGCTGCTACCTCCATGAAGGCATGCACACCGATGTCAACAGAGATAGAAGGTTGAGCCCGACAGGCCCTTAGGCCCTAATCTCAACTCTTGCTTGGTTTTCCAGGTGTCACTCCTCAGAGGCTTTGGTTCGAAGAACAGGATATGGGGCTTTCCTGAGGCACTGAACAGAACTTCTCTCGTCTCCACATGGGAAGCTTCCTTGTTGGAGCCGTGTCAAACACCTCAGGTTGGAGAATCCTGCAGAGTCCCTGAGCCACCTCCACATTCCAAGGTCTCCCAGGCCACCAAGCCACAGTAGGACTCATCTTCAGGAGAGTCCATTTCAACTCTCCCCTCTGGGTAGCTCACCCAGGAGCCCGCAGATTGAGCCTGCCTTGTCCTGACTAAAGAGTGGGAATATGAGGTGGCGTTCCCAGGCATCCATGCTTAGACACCTGCTCTCGAGTCTTTCCGTATGGGGCCTCCTGGAACCATCCAATAGCACTCGACTTTCGTGCAGAAGGAAACCTTGAGGTTTGGAGGAGTTCACAAATCCCATCGTAGGCAAACCTTCCTGGCCTCATGAGGCCCCCACACCATTCAGGAAGAGGCCATGCTGGACAAAAACTCTAGCCTGAGGCACGTCTCAGAGTTGAAATGACCTCAGTGCAGGAGATCTCGATTCAGCCTCTCAGAGTGGGCCTGCCGTGCCATCGGTCCCAAACCTCACGCTAGCTTGTGTTTTCAGACTTCCTTCCTCACACTCCTGGCAAACAAGCCCTCCGGACTAGGAACTCCAGAACCACAACCCAGCCCAGGGTCTGCCCAAGGGAAGAAAAACGTTTCCCTGTGGGGCTCTCTCCAGAAAACCCAGATGAGGATCAACCTGCTCGGGCCTCGACGGTACCCGAACTGGATAGGCTGCTCTGGGCACTCATGCTCTGTCTGACACAGCCTGAAGCCAGACGTCCAGACAGACAAGGAGACAGCTGGCCGCACACCCAGCACTTCGGACACGCCATGGTCTTATGCCGCCACCTCTTCCTATCCTTGGTTTTCAGATATCTGAACCTAGACATTATATCAATTCTCCACACAGCTGGGTATCGCAAGCACAACACAGAACTCCTCCTTCCCCGTGGCTGTAAAGCTTGCTCTTGGCATGGAGTCACACCTTCAGGGTGGGAGAAACCTTCCTGGTCCCTGATGCCACGCCCAAACTTGAGTGCTGCTTGGGCACAAATTCACACTCTGACCCTCAGCATGAGCCCCATGTCAAAGAAAGGCCTGTCAGGGCCTGGGCCAAGAGCCCGCATATGGGGCTTGCCAAGCCCCTATGCACCCAATCCTCACCAGTGTTTGAGTTTTCCAGTCGCCCCGCCCGTACCTGGGGCTCTGCTCTGGAATCCCTTTCTTGGAGAGACACATGAGCCAGACAACACGACTCCACCCTTCCCACAAAATGACCCCAAACTCTTGGGAGCTGGGACAAATCGCCAGAGAGGGATACTCGTCCACAGTCCCTGAGGCCACCCCTCCAATCCACGGCTATCTCGGACACAACATCCAGAGACAAAAGCCTGAAGGAACGCCTCCCCCTCGCCCTTGTTTCAGAGGCCCAGGAGCTCCCTCTCGGGCTGTACATCTGGCCTGCCATACCCTAGGCGCCACTCATAAGCTGAGTTTGTGTTTTCAGACTTCTGTGCCCTCAGCCTGGACCCACACAACCGCCAGGCTAGGGCCTCTGGAGACACAGCAAAAGATTGTGCCTGCCCTCTCCAAGGAAATTGTGCCCAATCCATTGACCGCAACCCTACAGGTTAGGGAAAAGCTCCAAGGCCCCTGAGGCCATCAATAGTGTAGGCCACCCTGGACTAAGAGGGGCTCTCTGACACCAGCGGAGCAACTATCTCCACTTAGACTCTCAGACAGTGTCCCCAGAGACAGAAGGTTGAAATGGACAGGCCCCCAGGCCCTAATCTGAACCTTAGCTCTGGTTTCCATGTGTCCGTCCTCAGAGGTCTGTTTTCGTAGACCAGCACACGGGGCTTTCCTGAGGCACCAAACTAAACCTCTCTCGCCTCCACATGGGGAGCTTACCTACTGGGGATGTATCAAACCCTTCAGGTAGGAGAGTTCCGCAGGGCCACTGAACAACCAGCACATTCCAAGGTTTCCATGGACCCAAACGCACATTATGACGCATCCTCAGGAGAGGCCATTTCAACTCAGCCCCCTGGTTAGCGTGCCCCAGAGGCAGCAGATCAAACATATCTTGTGGCTAATGGCCAATGGGAATGCGAGGCATGCTGTACAGGGATCCATCCTTTGAACCGTGCTCTCCAGTCCTTCCGTATGGTATGTCCTGGAGCCATGCAACAGGACTCGAATGTCCCACGGAAGGAAACCTGGTGGTTTGGGGCAACCTCCAAACTCAGCGTGGGAAAACTTCCTTGGCCTCATGAGGCCCCCGCTTCATGAAGGTGCCATCATGGACACATACTCCAGCCTCAGCCAACGTCTGATCCTCAGCCTGACTTCAGATGCAGGAGATTTTGATTCAGCCTCTGCCTAGTGGGCCTGCTCTGCCCTTGGCTCCAATCCTCACTTTAGCTTGTGTTCCTAGACTTCCGTCCTCACACTCCTGGCCCACAAACCCTCCCTTCTGGGAATTCTGGGGCCACAATGAAGCACTCCGCCTGCCTCCCAGGAGAAAAACTTTGTCTATGGTGCTGCTCAGAAACCCCAAATGAGGATCAAACTGCTTGGCCCTCGGCAACACCCCAATTGCTTAGGCTACCTTAAACACTGATGCTCTGTCGCAAATAGCCTGAGCCCAGACCTTCCAACAGACACCGACACAGCTGGCTGCACACCCAGCACATTGGACCCGCCACTGCCTTAGGCCACCATCCATTCCCAACCTGGGTTTTCAGTCATCAGAACCTAGACCTTATCTCCAATCCCTGCACAGGGCGGAACCTGATGCACAAGTCAGAACCCCTCCTTCCCCATGGCAAGAAACCTTGCTGCTGGCAGTGAGTCAAACCTTCAGTGTAGGAGAAAACGGCATGGCCCATGAGGCCACGCCCATGTGTGAGGGCAGCCTTGGGCACAAACACACATTGTGACCCTCAGCGTGAGTACCTTATTCAAGTAACGCCTCTCAGTGATTGGACCAAGAGCCCGCATATGTGGCTTGCCATGCCCATAGGCACGCAGGACTAACTAGATGGTGTGTATTCCAGTTGAGGGAACCCACTGCTGTGCTCTAGAGTCCCTCTCCTGGGGGGTCCCCTGTGGCAGAAAACAGTACTCTTCCCTTCCCACAGAATGAACCCAAACACTTGGGAGCTTGGACAATCCCCCGAGAGGAAGGCTCTTCCTCGGCCCCTGAAGCTACCCCTACCCTGAACGGCCACTGTGAACGCAACACCCAGAGACAAAAGCCTGAGCGACTGCCTCCCACTTGCCCTCCTTTGATATCCAGAGGATCTCCCCTCTCGGGCTGGAGATCAGGCCTGCTATTACCTTGGCCCCTACCTGAGCCAAGTTTGCTTTTTCAGACATCTGTCCCCACAGCCCTGGCAAACACAGCCTCTAGGCTGGGTCCTCTGGAGCCATACCACAGGACCATGCCTGCTCTCTCCTGGGAAACTCTGTCCATTCCTTTGGCCACACACCTCCAGAATATGAGAAACCTCAAGGCCCCCGAGGACATACCATTACCGGGAGCCTCCCTGCACACACAGGGGCCTTCGGACACAAGCGGAGCTGCTACCTCCATGAAGGCATGCACACCGATGTCAACAGAGATAGAAGGTTGAGCCCGACAGGCCCTTAGGCCCTAATCTCAACTCTTGCTTGGTTTTCCAGGTGTCACTCCTCAGAGGCTTTGGTTCGAAGAACAGGATATGGGGCTTTCCTGAGGCACTGAACAGAACTTCTCTCGTCTCCACATGGGAAGCTTCCTTGTTGGAGCCGTGTCAAACACCTCAGGTTGGAGAATCCTGCAGAGTCCCTGAGCCACCTCCACATTCCAAGGTCTCCCAGGCCACCAAGCCACAGTAGGACTCATCTTCAGGAGAGTCCATTTCAACTCTCCCCTCTGGGTAGCTCACCCAGGAGCCCGCAGATTGAGCCTGCCTTGTCCTGACTAAAGAGTGGGAATATGAGGTGGCGTTCCCAGGCATCCATGCTTAGACACCTGCTCTCGAGTCTTTCCGTATGGGGCCTCCTGGAACCATCCAATAGCACTCGACTTTCGTGCAGAAGGAAACCTTGAGGTTTGGAGGAGTTCACAAATCCCATCGTAGGCAAACCTTCCTGGCCTCATGAGGCCCCCACACCATTCAGGAAGAGGCCATGCTGGACAAAAACTCTAGCCTGAGGCACGTCTCAGAGTTGAAATGACCTCAGTGCAGGAGATCTCGATTCAGCCTCTCAGAGTGGGCCTGCCGTGCCATCGGTCCCAAACCTCACGCTAGCTTGTGTTTTCAGACTTCCTTCCTCACACTCCTGGCAAACAAGCCCTCCGGACTAGGAACTCCAGAACCACAACCCAGCCCAGGGTCTGCCCAAGGGAAGAAAAACGTTTCCCTGTGGGGCTCTCTCCAGAAAACCCAGATGAGGATCAACCTGCTCGGGCCTCGACGGTACCCGAACTGGATAGGCTGCTCTGGGCACTCATGCTCTGTCTGACACAGCCTGAAGCCAGACGTCCAGACAGACAAGGAGACAGCTGGCCGCACACCCAGCACTTCGGACACGCCATGGTCTTATGCCGCCACCTCTTCCTATCCTTGGTTTTCAGATATCTGAACCTAGACATTATATCAATTCTCCACACAGCTGGGTATCGCAAGCACAACACAGAACTCCTCCTTCCCCGTGGCTGTAAAGCTTGCTCTTGGCATGGAGTCACACCTTCAGGGTGGGAGAAACCTTCCTGGTCCCTGATGCCACGCCCAAACTTGAGTGCTGCTTGGGCACAAATTCACACTCTGACCCTCAGCATGAGCCCCATGTCAAAGAAAGGCCTGTCAGGGCCTGGGCCAAGAGCCCGCATATGGGGCTTGCCAAGCCCCTATGCACCCAATCCTCACCAGTGTTTGAGTTTTCCAGTCGCCCCGCCCGTACCTGGGGCTCTGCTCTGGAATCCCTTTCTTGGAGAGACACATGAGCCAGACAACACGACTCCACCCTTCCCACAAAATGACCCCAAACTCTTGGGAGCTGGGACAAATCCCCAGAGAGGGATACTCGTCCACAGTCCCTGAGGCCACCCCTCCAATCCACGGCTATCTCGGACACAACATCCAGAGAAAAAAGCCTGAAGGAACGCCTCCCCCTCGCCCTTGTTTCAGAGACCCAGGAGCTCCCTCTCGGGCTGTACATCCGGCCTGCCATACCCTAGGCGCCACTCATAAGCTGAGTTTGTGTTTTCAGACTTCTGTGCCCTCAGCCTGGACCCACACAACCGCCAGGCTAGGGCTTCTGGAGCCACAGCGAAAGATTGTGCCTGCCCTCTCCAAGGAAATTGTGCCCAATCCATTGACCGCAACCCTACAGGTTAGGGAAAAGCTCCAAGGCCCCTGAGGCCATCAATAGTGTAGGCCACCCTGGACTAAGAGGGGCTCTCTGACACCAGCGGAGCAACTATCTCCACTTAGACTCTCAGACAGTGTCCCCAGAGACAGAAGGTTGAAATGGACAGGCCCCCAGGCCCTAATCTGAACCTTAGCTCTGGTTTCCATGTGTCCGTCCTCAGAGGTCTGTTTTCGTAGACCAGCACACGGGGCTTTCCTGAGGCACCAAACCAAACCTCTCTCGCCTCCACATGGGGAGCTTACCTACTGGGGATGTATCAAACCCTTCAGGTAGGAGAGTTCCGCAGGGCCACTGAACAACCAGCACATTCCAAGGTTTCCATGGACCCAAACGCACATTATGACGCATCCTCAGGAGAGGCCATTTCAACTCAGCCCCCTGGTTAGCGTGCCCCAGAGGCAGCAGATCAAACATATCTTGTGGCTAATGGCCAATGGGAATGCGAGGCATGCTGTACAGGGATCCATCCTTTGAACCGTGCTCTCCAGTCCTTCCGTATGGTATGTCCTGGAGCCATGCAACAGGACTCGAATGTCCCACAGAAGGAAACCTGGTGGTTTGGGGCAACCTCCAAACTCAGCGTGGGAAAACTTCCTTGGCCTCATGAGGCCCCCGCTTCATGAAGGTGCCATCATGGACACATACTCCAGCCTCAGCCAACGTCTGATCCTCAGCCTGACTTCAGATGCAGGAGATTTTGATTCAGCCTCTGCCTAGTGGGCCTGCTCTGCCCTTGGCTCCAATCGTCACTTTAGCTTGTGTTCCTAGACTTCCGTCCTCACACTCCTGGCCCACAAACCCTCCCTTCTGGGAATTCTGGGGCCACAATGAAGCACTCCGCCTGCCTCCCAGGAGAAAAACTTTGTCTATGGTGCTGCTCAGAAACCCCAAATGAGGATCAAACTGCTTGGCCCTCGGCAACACCCCAATTGCACAGGCTACCTTAAACACTGATGCTCTGTCGCAAATAGCCTGAGCCCAGACCTTCCAACAGACACCGACACAGCTGGCTGCACACCCAGCACATTGGACCCGCCACTGCCTTAGGCCACCATCCATTCCCAACCTGGGTTTTCAGTCATCAGAACCTAGACCTTATCTCCAATCCCTGCACAGGGCGGAACCTGATGCACAAGTCAGAACCCCTCCTTCCCCATGGCAAGAAACCTTGCTGCTGGCAGTGAGTCAAACCTTCAGTGTAGGAGAAAACGGCATGGCCCATGAGGCCACGCCCATGTGTGAGGGCAGCCTTGGGCACAAACACACATTGTGACCCTCAGCGTGAGTACCTTATTCAAGTAACGCCTCTCAGTGATTGGACCAAGAGCCCGCATATGTGGCTTGCCATGCCCATAGGCACGCAGGACTAACTAGATGGTGTGTATTCCAGTTGAGGGAACCCACTGCTGTGCTCTAGAGTCCCTCTCCTGGGGGGTCCCCTGTGGCAGAAAACAGTACTCTTCCCTTCCCACAGAATGAACCCAAACACTTGGGAGCTTGGACAATCCCCCGAGAGGAAGGCTCTTCCTCGGCCCCTGAAGCTACCTCTACCCTGAACGGCCACTGTGAACGCAACACCCAGAGACAAAAGCCTGAGCGACTGCCTCCCACTTGCCCTCCTTTGATATCCAGAGGATCTCCCCTCTCGGGCTGGAGATCAGGCCTGCTATTACCTTGGCCCCTACCTGAGCCAAGTTTGCTTTTTCAGACATCTGTCCCCACAGCACTGGCAAACACAGCCTCTAGGCTGGGTCCTCTGGAGCCATACCACAGGACCATGCCTGCTCTCTCCTGGGAAACTCTGTCCATTCCTTTGGCCACACACCTCCAGAATATGAGAAACCTCAAGGCCCCCGAGGACATACCATTACCGGGAGCCTCCCTGCACACACAGGGGCCTTCGGACACAAGCGGAGCTGCTACCTCCATGAAGGCATGCACACCGATGTCAACAGAGATAGAAGGTTGAGCCCGACAGGCCCTTAGGCCCTAATCTCAACTCTTGCTTGGTTTTCCAGGTGTCACTCCTCAGAGGCTTTGGTTCGAAGAACAGGATATGGGGCTTTCCTGAGGCACTGAACAGAACTTCTCTCGTCTCCACATGGGAAGCTTCCTTGTTGGAGCCGTGTCAAACACCTCAGGTTGGGGAATCCTGCAGAGTCCCTGAGCCACCTCCACATTCCAAGGTCTCCCAGGCCACCAAGCCACAGTAGGACTCATCTTCAGGAGAGTCCATTTCAACTCTCCCCTCTGGGTAGCTCACCCAGGAGCCCGCAGATTGAGCCTGCCTTGTCCTGACTAAAGAGTGGGAATATGAGGTGGCGTTCCCAGGCATCCATGCTTAGACACCTGCTCTCGAGTCTTTCCGTATGGGGCCTCCTGGAACCATCCAATAGCACTCGACTTTCGTGCAGAAGGAAACCTTGAGGTTTGGAGGAGTTCACAAATCCCATCGTAGGCAAACCTTCCTGGCCTCATGAGGCCCCCACACCATTCAGGAAGAGGCCATGCTGGACAAAAACTCTAGCCTGAGGCACGTCTCAGAGTTGAAATGACCTCAGTGCAGGAGATCTCGATTCAGCCTCTCAGAGTGGGCCTGCCGTGCCATCGGTCCCAAACCTCACGCTAGCTTGTGTTTTCAGACTTCCTTCCTCACACTCCTGGCAAACAAGCCCTCCGGACTAGGAACTCCAGAACCACATCCCAGCCCAGGGTCTGCCCAAGGGAAGAAAAACTTTTCCCTGTGGGGCTCTCTCCAGAAAACCCAGATGAGGATCAACCTGCTCGGGCCTCGACGGTACCCGAACTGGATAGGCTGCTCTGGGCACTCATGCTCTGTCTGACACAGCCTGAAGCCAGACGTCCAGACAGACAAGGAGACAGCTGGCCGCACACCCAGCACTTCGGACACGCCATGGTCTTATGCCGCCACCTCTTCCTATCCTTGGTTTTCAGATATCTGAACCTAGACATTATATCAATTCTCCACACAGCTGGGTATCGCAAGCACAACACAGAACTCCTCCTTCCCCGTGGCTGTAAAGCTTGCTCTTGGCATGGAGTCACACCTTCAGGGTGGGAGAAACCTTCCTGGTCCCTGATGCCACGCCCAAACTTGAGTGCTGCTTGGGCACAAATTCACACTCTGACCCTCAGCATGAGCCCCATGTCAAAGAAAGGCCTGTCAGGGCCTGGGCCAAGAGCCCGCATATGGGGCTTGCCAAGCCCCTATGCACCCAATCCTCACCAGTGTTTGAGTTTTCCAGTCGCCCCGCCCGTACCTGGGGCTCTGCTCTGGAATCCCTTTCTTGGAGAGACACATGAGCCAGACAACACGACTCCACCCTTCCCACAAAATGACCCCAAACTCTTGGGAGCTGGGACAAATCCCCAGAGAGGGATACTCGTCCACAGTCCCTGAGGCCACCCCTCCAATCCACGGCTATCTCGGACACAACATCCAGAGAAAAAAGCCTGAAGGAACGCCTCCCCCTCGCCCTTGTTTCAGAGACCCAGGAGCTCCCTCTCGGGCTGTACATCCGGCCTGCCATACCCTAGGCGCCACTCATAAGCTGAGTTTGTGTTTTCAGACTTCTGTGCCCTCAGCCTGGACCCACACAACCGCCAGGCTAGGGCTTCTGGAGCCACAGCGAAAGATTGTGCCTGCCCTCTCCAAGGAAATTGTGCCCAATCCATTGACCGCAACCCTACAGGTTAGGGAAAAGCTCCAAGGCCCCTGAGGCCATCAATAGTGTAGGCCACCCTGGACTAAGAGGGGCTCTCTGACACCAGCGGAGCAACTATCTCCACTTAGACTCTCAGACAGTGTCCCCAGAGACAGAAGGTTGAAATGGACAGGCCCCCAGGCCCTAATCTGAACCTTAGCTCTGGTTTCCATGTGTCCGTCCTCAGAGGTCTGTTTTCGTAGACCAGCACACGGGGCTTTTCTGAGGCACCAAACCAAACCTCTCTCGCCTCCACATGGGGAGCTTACCTACTGGGGATGTATCAAACCCTTCAGGTAGGAGAGTTCCGCAGGGCGACTGAACAACCAGCACATTCCAAGGTTTCCATGGACCCAAACGCACATTATGACGCATCCTCAGGAGAGGCCATTTCAACTCAGCCCCCTGGTTAGCGTGCCCCAGAGGCAGCAGATCAAACATATCTTGTGGCTAATGGCCAATGGGAATGCGAGGCATGCTGTACAGGGATCCATCCTTTGAACCGTGCTCTCCAGTCCTTTTGTATGGTATGTCCTGGAGCCATGCAACAGGACTCGAATGTCCCACAGAAGGAAACCTGGTGGTTTGGGGCAACCTCCAAACTCAGCGTGGGAAAACTTCCTTGGCCTCATGAGGCCCCCGCTTCATGAAGGTGCCATCATGGACACATACTCCAGCCTCAGCCAACGTCTGATCCTCAGCCTGACTTCAGATGCAGGAGATTTTGATTCAGCCTCTGCCTAGTGGGCCTGCTCTGCCCTTGGCTCCAATCCTCACTTTAGCTTGTGTTCCTAGACTTCCGTCCTCACACTCCTGGCCCACAAACCCTCCCTTCTGGGAATTCTGGGGCCACAATGAAGCACTCCGCCTGCCTCCCAGGAGAAAAACTTTGTCTATGGTGCTGCTCAGAAACCCCAAATGAGGATCAAACTGCTTGGCCCTCGGCAACACCCCAATTGCACAGGCTACCTTAAACACTGATGCTCTGTCGCAAATAGCCTGAGCCCAGACCTTCCAACAGACACCGACACAGCTGGCTGCACACCCAGCACATTGGACCCGCCACTGCCTTAGGCCACCATCCATTCCCAACCTGGGTTTTCAGTCATCAGAACCTAGACCTTATCTCCAATCCCTGCACAGGGCGGAACCTGATGCACAAGTCAGAACCCCTCCTTCCCCATGGCAAGAAACCTTGCTGCTGGCAGTGAGTCAAACCTTCAGTGTAGGAGAAAACGGCATGGCCCATGAGGCCACGCCCATGTGTGAGGGCAGCCTTGGGCACAAACACACATTGTGACCCTCAGCGTGAGTACCTTATTCAAGTAACGCCTCTCAGTGATTGGATTAAGAGCCCGCATATGTGGCTTGCCATGCCCATAGGCACGCAGGACTAACTAGATGGTGTGTATTCCAGTTGAGGGAACCCACTGCTGTGCTCTAGAGTCCCTATCTTGGGGGGTCCCCTGTGGCAGAAAACAGTACTCTTCCCTTCCCACAGAATGAACCCAAACACTTGGGAGCTTGGACAATCCCCCGAGAGGAAGGCTCTTCCTCGGCCCCTGAAGCAACCCCTACCCTGAACGGCCACTGTGAACGCAACACCCAGAGACAAAAGCCTGAGCGACTGCCTCCCACTTGCCCTCCTTTGATATCCAGAGGATCTCCCCTCTAGGGCTGGAGATCAGGCCTGCCATTACCTTGGCCCCTACCTGAGCCAAGTTTGCTTTTTCAGACATCTGTCCCCACAGCCCTGGCAAACACAGCCTCTAGGCTGGGTCCTCTGGAGCCATACCACAGGACCATGCCTGCTCTCTCCTGGGAAACTCTGTCCATTCCTTTGGCCACACACCTCCAGAATATGAGAAACCTCAAGGCCACCGAGGACATACCATTACCGGGAGCCTCCCTGCACACACAGGGGCCTTCGGACACAAGCGGAGCTGCTACCTCCATGAAGGCATGCACACCGATGTCAACAGAGATAGAAGGTTGAGCCCGACAGGCCCTTAGGCCCTAATCTCAACTCTTGCTTGGTTTTCCAGGTGTCACTCCTCAGAGGCTTTGGTTCGAAGAACAGGATATGGGGCTTTCCTGAGGCACTGAACAGAACTTCTCTCGTCTCCACATGGGAAGCTTCCTTGTTGGAGCCGTGTCAAACACCTCAGGTTGGAGAATCCTGCAGAGTCCCTGAGCCACCTCCACATTCCAAGGTCTCCCAGGCCACCAAGCCACAGTAGGACTCATCTTCAGGAGAGTCCATTTCAACTCTCCCCTCTGGGTAGCTCACCCAGGAGCCCGCAGATTGAGCCTGCCTTGTCCTGACTAAAGAGTGGGAATATGAGGTGGCGTTCCCAGGCATCCATGCTTAGACACCTGCTCTCGAGTCTTTCCGTATGGGGCCTCCTGGAACCATCCAATAGCACTCGACTTTCGTGCAGAAGGAAACCTTGAGGTTTGGAGTAGTTCACAAGTCCCATCGTATGCAAACCTTCCTGGCCTCATGAGGCCCCCACACCATTCAGGAAGAGGCCATGCTGGACAAAAACTCTAGCCTGAGGCACGTCTCAGAGTTGAAATGACCTCAGTGCAGGAGATCTCGATTCAGCCTCTCAGAGTGGGCCTGCCGTGCCATCGGTCCCAAACCTCACGCTAGCTTGTGTTTTCAGACTTCCTTCCTCACACTCCTGGCAAACAAGCCCTCCGGACTAGGAACTCCAGAACCACAACCCAGCCCAGGGTCTGCCCAAGGGAAGAAAAACGTTTCCCTGTGGGGCTCTCTCCAGAAAACCCAGATGAGGATCAACCTGCTCGGGCCTCGACGGTACCCGAACTGGATAGGCTGCTCTGGGCACTCATGCTCTGTCTGACACAGCCTGAAGCCAGACGTCCAGACAGACAAGGAGACAGCTGGCCGCACACCCAGCACTTCGGACACGCCATGGTCTTATGCCGCCACCTCTTCCTATCCTTGGTTTTCAGATATCTGAACCTAGACATTATATCAATTCTCCACACAGCTGGGTATCACAAGCACAACACAGAACTCCTCCTTCCCCGTGGCTGTAAAGCTTGCTCTTGGCATGGAGTCACACCTTCAGGGTGGGAGAAACCTTCCTGGTCCCTGATGCCACGCCCAAACTTGAGTGCTGCTTGGGCACAAATTCACACTCTGACCCTCA
The DNA here is from genome assembly GCF_964662115.1 of Mustela nivalis. NCBI lineage: Eukaryota > Metazoa > Chordata > Mammalia > Carnivora > Mustelidae > Mustela > Mustela nivalis. The sequence goes on along the minus strand of NW_028135738.1, from coordinate 120,206 downwards.
GCATGAGCCCCATGTCAAAGAAAGGCCTGTCAGGGCCTGGGCCAAGAGCCCGCATATGTGGCTTGCCAAGCCCCTATGCACCCAATCCTCACCAGTGTTTGAGTTTTCCAGTCGCCCCGCCCGTACCTGGGGCTCTGCTCTGGAATCCCTTTCTTGGAGAGACACATGAGCCAGACAACACGACTCCACCCTTCCCACAAAATGACCCCAAACTCTTGGGAGCTGGGACAAATCCCCAGAGAGCGATACTCGTCCACAGTCCCTGAGGCCACCCCTCCAATCCACGGCTATCTCGGACACAACATCCAGAGACAAAAGCCTGAAGGAACGCCTCCCCCTCGCCCTTGTTTCAGAGGCCCAGGAGCTCCCTCTCGGGCTGTACATCCGGCCTGCCATACCCTAGGCGCCACTCATAAGCTGAGTTTGTGTTTTCAGACTTCTGTGCCCTCAGCCTGGACCCACACAACCGCCAGGCTAGGGCCTCTGGAGCCACAGCGAAAGATTGTGCCTGCCCTCTCCAAGGAAATTGTGCCCAATCCATTGACCGCAACCCTACAGGTTAGGGAAAAGCTCCAAGGCCCCTGAGGCCATCAATAGTGTAGGCCACCCTGGACTAAGAGGGGCTCTCTGACACCAGCGGAGCAACTATCTCCACTTAGACTCTCAGACAGTGTCCCCAGAGACAGAAGGTTGAAATGGACAGGCCCCCAGGCCCTAATCTGAACCTTAGCTCTGGTTTCCATGTGTCCGTCCTCAGAGGTCTGTTTTCGTAGACAAGCACACGGGGCTTTTCTGAGGCACCAAACCAAACCTCTCTCGCCTCCACATGGGGAGCTTACTTACTGGGGATGTATCAAACCCTTCAGGTAGGAGAGTTCCGCAGGGCCACTGAACAACCAGCACATTCCAAGGTTTCCATGGACCCAAACGCACATTATGACGCATCCTCAGGAGAGGCCATTTCAACTCAGCCCCCTGGTTAGCGTGCCCCAGAGGCAGCAGATCAAACATATCTTGTGGCTAATGGCCAATGGGAATGCGAGGCATGCTGTACAGGGATCCATCCTTTGAACCGTGCTCTCCAGTCCTTCCGTATGGTATGTCCTGGAGCCATGCAACAGGACTCGAATGTCCCACAGAAGGAAACCTGGTGGTTTGGGGCAACCTCCAAACTCAGCGTGGGAAAACTTCCTTGGCCTCATGAGGCCCCCGCTTCATGAACGTGCCATCATGGACACATACTCCATCCTCAGCCAACGTCTGATCCTCAGCCTGACTTCAGATGCAGGAGATTTTGATTCAGCCTCTGCCTAGTGGGCCTGCTCTGCCCTTGGCTCCAATCCTCACTTTAGCTTGTGTTCCTAGACTTCCGTCCTCACACTCCTGGCCCACAAACCCTCCCTTCTGGGAATTCTGGGGCCACAATGAAGCACTCCGCCTGCCTCCCAGGAGAAAAACTTTGTCTATGGTGCTGCCCAGAAACCCCAAATGAGGATCAAACTGCTTGGCCCTCGGCAACACCCCAATTGCATAGGCTACCTTAAACACTGATGTTCTGTCGCAAATAGCCTGAGCCCAGACCTTCCAACAGACACCGACACAGCTGGCTGCACACCCAGCACATTGGACCCGCCACTGCCTTAGGCCACCATCCATTCCCAACCTGGGTTTTCAGTCATCAGAACCTAGACCTTATCTCCAATCCCTGCACAGGGCGGAACCTGATAAACAAGTCAGAACCCCTCCTTCCCTATGGCAAGAAACCTTGCTGCTGGCAGTGAGTCAAACCTTCAGTGTAGGAGAAAACGGCATGGCCCATGAGGCCACGCCCATGTGTGAGGGCCGCCTTGGGCACAAACACACATTGTGACCCTCAGCGTGAGTACCTTATTCAAGTAACGCCTCTCAGTTTTTGGACCAAGAGCCCGCATATGTGGCTTGCCATGCCCATAGGCACGCAGGACTAACTAGATGGTGTGTATTCCAGTTGAGGGAACCCACTGCTGTGCTCTAGAGTCCCTCTCCTGGGGGGTCCCCTGTGGCAGAAAACAGTACTCTTCCCTTCCCACAGAATGAACCTAAAAACTTGGGAGCTTGGACAATCCCCCGAGAGGAAGGCTCTTCCTCGGCCCCTGAAGCAACCCCTACCCTGAACGGCCACTGTGAACGCAACACCCAGAGACAAAAGCCTGAGCGACTGCCTCCCACTTGCCCTCCTTTGATATCCAGAGGATCTCCCCTCTCGGACTGGAGATCAGGCCTGCCATTACCTTGGCCCCTACCTGAGCCAAGTTTGCTTTTTCAGACATCTGTCCCCACAGCCCTGGCAAACACAGCCTCTAGGCTGGGTCCTCTGGAGCCATACCACAGGACCATGCCTGCTCTCTCCTGGGAAACTCTGTCCATTCCTTTGACCACACACCTCCAGAATATGAGAAACCTCAAGGCCCCCGAGGACATACCATTACCGGGAGCCTCTCTGCACACACAGGGGCCTTCGGACACAAGCGGAGCTGCTACCTCCATGAAGGCATGCTCACAGATGTCAACAGAGATAGAAGGTTGAGCCGGACAGGCCCTTAGGCCCTAATCTCAACTCTTGCTTTGTTTTTCAGGTGTCACTGCTCAGAGGCTTTGGTTCGAAGAACAGGATATGGGGCTTTCCTGAGGCACTGAACAGAACTTCTCTCGTCTCCACATGGGAAGCTTCCTTGTTGGAGCCGTGTCAAACACCTCAGGTTGGAGAATCCTGCAGAGTCCCTGAGCCACCTCCACATTCCAAGGTCTCCCAGGCCACCAAGCCACAGTAGGACTCATCTTCAGGAGAGTCCATTTCAACTCTCCCCTCTGGGTAGCTCACCCAGGAGCCCGCAGATTGAGCCTGCCTTGTCCTGACTAAAGAGTGGGAATATGAGGTGGCGTTCCCAGGCATCCATGCTTAGACACCTGCTCTCGAGTCTTTCCGTATGGGGCCTCCTGGAACCATCCAATAGCACTCGACTTTCGTGCAGAAGGAAACCTTGAGGTTTGGAGTAGTTCACAAATCCCATCGTAGGCAAACCTTCCTGGCCTCATGAGGCCCCCACACCATTCAGGAAGAGGCCATGCTGGACAAAAACTCTAGCCTGAGGCACGTCTCAGAGTTGAAATGACCTCAGTGCAGGAGATCTCGATTCAGCCTCTCAGAGTGGGCCTGCCGTGCCATCGGTCCCAAACCTCACGCTAGCTTGTGTTTTCAGACTTCCTTCCTCACACTCCAGGCAAACAAGCCCTCCGGACTAGGAACTCCAGAACCACATCCCAGCCCAGGGTCTGCCCAAGGGAAAAAAAACGTTTCCCTGTGGGGCTCTCTCCAGAAAACCCAGATGAGGATCAACCTGCTCGGGCCTCGACGGTACCCGAACTGGATAGGCTGCTCTGGGCACTCATGCTCTGTCTGACACAGCCTGAAGCCAGACGTCCAGACAGACAAGGAGACAGCTGGCCGCACACCCAGCACTTCGGACACGCCATGGTCTTATGCCGTCACCTCTTCCTAACCTTGGTTTTCAGATATCTGAACCTAGACATTATATCAATTCTCCACACAGCTGGGTATCGCAAGCACAACACAGAACTCCTCCTTCCCCGTGGCTGTAAAGCTTGCTCTTGGCATGGAGTCACACCTTCAGGGTGGGAGAAACCTTCCTGGTCCCTGATGCCACGCCCAAACTTGAGTGCTGCTTGGGCACAAATTCACACTCTGACCCTCAGCATGAGCCCCATGTCAAAGAAAGGCCTGTCAGGGCCTGGGCCAAGAGCCCGCATATGGGGCTTGCCAAGCCCCTATGCACCCAATCCTCACCAGTGTTTGAGTTTTCCGGTCGCCCCGCCCGTACCTGGGGCTCTGCTCTGGAATCCCTTTCTTGGAGAGACACAGGAGCCAGACAACACGACTCCACCCTTCCCACAAAATGACCCCAAACTCTTGGGAGCTGGGACAAATCCCCAGAGAGCGATACTCGTCCACAGTCCCGGAGGCCACCCCTCCAATCCACGGCTATCTCGGACACAACATCCAGAGACAAAAGCCTGAAGGAACGCCTCCCACTCGCCCTTGTTTTAGAGGCCCAGGAGCTCCCTCTCGGGCTGTACATCCGGCCTGCCATACCCTAGGCGCCACTCATAAGCTGAGTTTGCGTTTTCAGACATCTGTGCCCTCAGCCTGGACCCACACAACCGCCAGGCTAGGGCCTCTGGAGCCATAGCTAAAGATTGTGCCTGACCTCTCCAAGGAAATTGTGCCCAATCCATTGACCACAACCCTACAGGTTAGGGAAAAGCTCCAAGGCCCCTGAGGCCATCAATAGTGTAGGCCACCATGGACTAAGAGGGGCTCTCTGACACCAGCGGAGCAACTATCTCCACTTAGACTCTCAGACAGTGTCCCCAGTGACAGAAGGTTGAAAAGGACAGTCCCCCAGGCCCTAATCTTAACCTTAGCTCTGGTTTCCATGTGTCCGTCCTCAGAGGTCTGTTTTCGTAGACCAGCACACGGGGCTTTTCTGAGGCACCAAACCAAACCTCTCTCGTCTCCAAATGGGGAGCTTACTTACTGGGGATGTATCAAACCCTTCAGGTAGGAGAGTTCCGCAGGGCCACTGAACAACCAGCACATTCCAAGGTTTCCATGGACCCAAACGCACATTATGACGCATCCTCAGGAGAGGCCATTTCAACTCAGCCCCCTGGTTAGCGTGCCCCAGAGGCAGCAGATCAAACATATCTTGTGGCTAATGGCCAATGGGAATGCGAGGCATGCTGTACAGGGATCCATCCTTCGAACCGTGCTCTCCAGTCCTTCCGTATGGTATGTCCTGGAGCCATGCAACAGGACTCGAATGTCCCACAGAAGGAAACCTGGTGGTTTGGGGCAACCTCCAAACTCAGCGTGGGAAAACTTCCTTGGCCTCATGAGGCCCCCGCTTCATGAAGGTGCCATCATGGACACATACTCCAGCCTCAGCCAACGTCTGATCCTCAGCCTGACTTCAGATGCAGGAGATTTTGATTCAGCCTCTGCCTAGTGGGCCTGCTCTGCCCTTAGCTCCAATCCTCACTTTAGCTTGTGTTCCTAGACTTCCGTCCTCACACTCCTGGCCCACAAACCCTCCCTTCTGGGAATTCTGGGGCCACAATGAAGCACTCCGCCTGCCTCCCAGGAGAAAAACTTTGTCTATGGTGCTGCCCAGAAACCCCAAATGAGGATCAAACTGCTTGGCCCTCGGCAACACCCCAATTGCATAGGCTACCTTAAACACTGATGCTCTGTCGCAAATAGCCTGAGCCCAGACCTTCCAACAGACACCGACACAGCTGGCTGCACACCCAGCACATTGGACCCGCCACTGCCTTAGGCCACCATCCATTCCCAACCTGGGTTTTCAGTCATCAGAACCTAGACCTTATCTCCAATCCCTGCACAGGGCGGAACCTGATGCACAAGTCAGAACCCCTCCTTCCCCATGGCAAGAAACCTTGCTGCTGGCAGTGAGTCAAACCTTCATTGTAGGAGAAAACGGCATGGCCCATGAGGCCACGCCCATGTGTGAGGGCCGCCTTGGGCACAAACACACATTGTGACCCTCAGCGTGAGTACCTTATTCAAGTAACGACTCTCAGTGATTGGACCAAGAGCCCGCATATGTGGCTTGCCATGCCCATAGGCACGCAGGACTAACTAGATGGTGTGTATTCCAGTTGAGGGAACCCACTGCTGTGCTCTAGAGTCCCTCTCCTGGGGGGTCCCCTGTGGCAGAAAACAGTACTCTTCCCTTCCCACAGAATGAACCCAAACTCTTGGGAGCTTGGACAATCCCCCGAGAGGAAGGCTCTTCCTCGGCCCCTGAAGCAACCCCTACCCTGAACGGCCACTGTGAACGCAACACCCAGAGACAAAAGCCTGAGCGACTGCCTCCCACTTGCCCTCCTTTGATATCCAGAGGATCTCCCCTCTCGGACTGGAGATCAGGCCTGCCATTACCTTGGCCCCTACCTGAGCCAAGTTTGCTTTTTCAGACATCTGTCCCCACAGCCCTGGCAAACACAGCCTCTAGGCTGGGTCCTCTGGAGCCATACCACAGGACCATGCCTGCTCTCTCCTGGGAAACTCTGTCCATTCCTTTGGCCACACACCTCCAGAATATGAGAATCCTCGAGGCCCCCGAGGACATACCATTACCGGGAGCCTCCCTGCACACACAGGGGCCTTCGGACACAAGCGGAGCTGCTACCTCCATGAAGGCATGCACACCGATATCAACAGAGATAGAAGGTTGAGCCCGACAGGCCCTTAGGCCCTAATCTCAACTCTTGCTTTGTTTTCCAGGTGTCACTCCTCAGAGGCTTTGGTTCGAAGAACAGGATATGGGGCTTTCCTCAGGCACTGAACAGAACTTCTCTCGTCTCCACATGGGAAGCTTCCTTGTTGGAGCCGTGTCAAACACCTCAGGTTGGAGAATCCTGCAGAGTCCCTGAGCCACCTCCACATTCCAAGGTCTCCCAGGCCACCAAGCCACAGTAGGACTCATCTTCAGGAGAGTCCATTTCAACTCTCCCCTCTGGGTAGCTCACCCAGGAGCCCGCAGATTGAGCCTGCCTTGTCCTGACTAAAGAGTGGGAATATGAGGTGGCGTTCCCAGGCATCCATGCTTAGACACCTGCTCTCGAGTCTTTCCGTATGGGGCCTCCTGGAACCATCCAATAGCACTCGACTTTCGTGCAGAAGGAAACCTTGAGGTTTGGAGTTGTTCACAAATCCCATCGTAGGCAAACCTTCCTGGCCTCATGAGGCCCCCACACCATTCAGGAAGAGGCCATGCTGGACAAAAACTCTAGCCTGAGGCACGTCTCAGAGTTGAAATGACCTCAGTGCAGGAGATCTCGATTCAGCCTCTCAGAGTGGGCCTGCCGTGCCATCGGTCCCAAACCTCACGCTAGCTTGTGTTTTCAGACTTCCTTCCTCACACTCCTGGCAAACAAGCCCTCCGGACTAGGAACTCCAGAACCACAACCCAGCCCAGGGTCTGCCCAAGGGAAGAAAAACTTTTCCCTGTGGGGCTCTCTCCAGAAAACCCAGATGAGGATCAACCTGCTCGGGCCTCGACGGTACCCGAACTGGATAGGCTGCTCTGGGCACTCATGCTCTGTCTGACACAGCCTGAAGCCAGACGTCCAGACAGACAAGGAGACAGCTGGCCGCACACCCAGCACTTCGGACACGCCATGGTCTTATGCCGTCACCTCTTCCTAACCTTGGTTTTCAGATATCTGAACCTAGACATTATATAAATTCTCCACACAGCTGGGTATCGCAAGCACAACACAGAACTCCTCCTCCCCCGTGGCTGGAAAGCTTGCTCTTGGCATGGAGTCACACCTTCAGGGTGGGAGAAACCTTCCTGGTCCCTGATGCCATGCCCAAACTTGAGTGCTGCTTGGGCACAAATTCACACTCTGACCCTCAGCATGAGCCCCATGTCAAAGAAAGGCCTGTCAGGGCCTGGGCCAAGAGCCCGCATATGGGGCTTGCCAAGCCCCTATGCACCCAATCCTCACCAGTGTTTGAGTTTTCCAGTCGCCCCGCCCGTACCTGGGGCTCTGCTCTGGAATCCCTTTCTTGGAGAGACACATGAGCCAGACATGACGACTCCACCCTTCCCACAAAATGACCCCAAACTCTTGGGAGCTGGGACAAATCCCCAGAGAGCGATACTCGTCCACAGTCCCTGAGGCCACCCCTCCAATCCACGGCTATCTCGGACACAACATCCAGCGACAAAAGCCTGAAGGAACGCCTCCCACTCGCCCTTGTTTCAGAGGCCGAGGAGCTCCCTCTCGGGCTGTACATCCGGCCTGCCATACCCTAGGCGCCACTCATAAGCTGAGTTTGCGTTTTCAGACATCTGTGCCCTCAGCCTGGACCCACACAACCGCCAGGCTAGGGCCTCTGGAGCCATAGCGAAAGATTGTGCCTGACCTCTCCAAGGAAATTGTGCCCAATCCATTGACCACAACCCTACAGGTTAGGGAAAAGCTCCAAGGCCCCTGAGGCCATCAATAGTGTAGGCCACCCTGGACTAAGAGGGGCTCTCTGACACCAGCGGAGCAACTATCTCCACTTAGACTCTCAGACTGTGTCCCCAGAGACAGAAGGTTGAAATGGACAGGCCCCCAGGCCCTAATCTGAACCTTAGCTCTGGTTTCCATGTGTCCGTCCTCAGAGGTCTGTTTTCGTAGACCAGCACACGGGGCTTTTCTGAGGCACCAAACCAAACCTCTCTCGCCTCCACATGGGGAGCTTACTTACTGGGGATGTATCAAACCCTTCAGGTAGGAGAGTTCCGCAGGGCCACTGAACAACCAGCACATTCCAAGGTTTCCATGGACCCAAACGCACATTATGACGCATCCTCAGGAGAGGCCATTTCAACTCAGCCCCCTGGTTAGCGTGCCCCAGAGGCAGCAGATCAAACATATCTTGTGGCTAATGGCCAATGGGAATGCTAGGCATGCTGTACAGGGATCCATCCTTCGAACCATGCTCTCCAGTCCTTCCGTATGGTATGTCCTGGAGCCATGCAACAGGACTCGAATGTCCCACAGAAGGAAACCTGGTGGTTTGGGGCAACCTCCAAACTCAGCGTGGGAAAACTTCCTTGGCCTCATGAGGCCCCCGCTTCATGAAGGTGCCATCATGGACACATACTCCAGCCTCAGCCAACGTCTGATCCTCAGCCTGACTTCAGATGCAGGAGATTTTGATTCAGCCTCTGCCTAGTGGGCCTGCTCTGCCCTTGGCTCCAATCCTCACTTTAGCTTGTGTTCCTAGACTTCCGTCCTCACACTCTTGGCCCACAAACCCTCCCTTCTGGGAATTCTGGGGCCACAATGAAGCACTCCGCCTGCCTCCCAGGAGAAAAACTTTGTCTATGGTGCTGCCCAGAAACCCCAAATGAGGATCAAACTGCTTGGCCCTCGGCAACACCCCAATTGAATAGGCTACCTTAAACAGTGATGCTCTGTCGCAAATAGCCTGAGCCCAGACCTTCCAACAGACACCGACACAGCTGGCTGCACACCCAGCACATTGGACCCGCCACTGCCTTAGGCCACCATCCATTCCCAACCTGGGTTTTCAGTCATCAGAACCTAGACCTTATCTCCAATCCCTGCACAGGGGGGAACCTGATGCACAAGTCAGAACCCCTCCTTCCCCATGGCAAGAAACCTTGCTGCTGGCAGTGAGTCAAACCTTCAGTGTAGGAGAAAACGGCATGGCCCATGAGGCCACGCCCATGTGTGAGGGCCGCCTTGGGCACAAACACACATTGTGACCCTCAGCGTGAGTACCTTATTCAAGTAACGCCTCTCAGTGATTGGACCAAGAGCCCGCATATGTGGCTTGCCATGCCCATAGGCACGCAGGACTAACTAGATGGTGTGTATTCCAGTTGAGGGAACCCACTGCTGTGCTCTAGAGTCCCTCTCCTGGGGGGTCCCCTGTGGCAGAAAACAGTACTCTTCCCTTCCCACAGAATGAACCCAAACTCTTGGGAGCTTGGACAATCCCCCGAGAGGAAGGCTCTTCCTCGGCCCCTGAAGCAACCCCTACCCTGAACGGCCACTGTGAACGCAACACCCAGAGACAAAAGCCTGAGCGACTGCCTCCCACTTGCCCTCCTTTGATATCCAGAGGATCTCCCCTCTCGGACTGGAGATCAGGCCTGCCATTACCTTGGGCCCTACCTGAGCCAAGTTTGCTTTTTCAGACATCTGTCCCCACAGCCCTGGCAAACACAGCCTCTAGGCTGGGTCCTCTGGAGCCATACCACAGGACCATGCCTGCTCTCTCCTGGGAAACTCTGTCCATTCCTTTGGCCACACACCTCCAGAATATGAGAAACCTCAAGTCCCCCGAGGACATACCATTACCGGGAGCCTCCCTGCACACACAGGGGCCTTCGGACACAAGTGGAGCTGCTACCTCCATGAAGGCATGCACACAGATGTCAACAGAGATAGAAGGTTGAGCCGGACAGGCCCTTAGGCCCTAATCTCAACTCTTGCTTTGTTTTCCAGGTGTCACTCCTCAGAGGCTTTGGTTCGAAGAACAGGATATGGGGCTTTCCTGAGGCACTGAACAGAACTTCTCTCGTCTCCACATGGGAAGCTTCCTTGTTGGAGCCGTGTCAAACACCTCAGGTTGGAGAATCCTGCAGAGTCCCTGAGCCACCTCCACATTCCAAGGTCTCCCAGGCCACCAAGCCACAGTAGGACTCATCTTCAGGAGAGTCCATTTCAACTCTCCCCTCTGGGTAGCTCACCCAGGAGCCCGCAGATTGAGCCTGCCTTGTCCTGACTAAAGAGTGGGAATATGAGGTGGCGTTCCCAGGCATCCATGCTTAGACACCTGCTCTCGAGTCTTTCCGTATGGGGCCTCCTGGAACCATCCAATAGCACTCGACTTTCGTGCAGAAGGAAACCTTGAGGTTTGGAGTAGTTCACAAATCCCATCGTAGGCAAACCTTCCTGGCCTCATGAGGCCCCCACACCATTCAGGAAGAGGCCATGCTGGACAAAAACTCTAGCCTGAGGCACGTCTCAGAGTTGAAATGACCTCAGTGCAGGAGATCTCGATTCAGCCTCTCAGAGTGGGCCTGCCGTGCCATCGGTCCCAAACCTCACGCTAGCTTGTGTTTTCAGACTTCCTTCCTCACACTCCAGGCAAACAAGCCCTCCGGACTAGGAACTCCAGAACCACATCCCAGCCCAGGGTCTGCCCAAGGGAAGAAAAACGTTTCCCTGTGGGGCTCTCTCCAGAAAACCCAGATGAGGATCAACCTGCTCGGGCCTCGACGGTACCCGAACTGGATAGGCTGCTCTGGGCACTCATGCTCTGTCTGACACAGCCTGAAGCCAGACGTCCAGACAGACAAGGAGACAGCTGGCCGCACACCCAGCACTTCGGACATGCCATGGTCTTATGCCGTCACCTCTTCCTAACCTTGGTTTTCAGATATCTGAACCTAGACATTATATCAATTCTCCACACAGCTGGGTATCGCAAGCACAACACAGAACTCCTCCTTCCCCGTGGCTGTAAAGCTTGCTCTTGGCATGGAGTCACACATTCAGGGTGGGTGAAACCTTCCTGGTCCCTGATGCCACGCCCAAACTTGAGTGCTGCTTGGGCACAAATTCACACTCTGACCCTCAGCATGAGCCCCATGTCAAAGAAAGGCCTGTCAGGGCCTGGGCCAAGAGCCCGCATATGGGGCTTTCCAAGCCCCTATGCACCCAATCCTCACCAGTGTTTGAGTTTTCCAGTCGCCCCGCCCGTACCTGGGGCTCTGCTCTGGAATCCCTTTCTTGGAGAGACACAGGAGCCAGACAACACGACTCCACCCTTCCCACAAAATGACCCCAAACTCTTGGGAGCTGGGACAAATCCCCAGAGAGCGATACTCGTCCACAGTCCCGGAGGCCACCCCTCCAATCCACGGCTATCTCGGACACAACATCCAGAGACAAAAGCCTGAAGGAACGCCTCACACTCGCCCTTGTTTTAGAGGCCCAGGAGCTCCCTCTCGGGCTGTACATCCGGCCTGCCATACCCTAGGCGCCACTCATAAGCTGAGTTTGCGTTTTCAGACATCTGTGCCCTCAGCCTGGACCCACACAACCGCCAGGCTAGGGCCTCTGGAGCCATAGCTAAAGATTGTGCCTGACCTCTCCAAGGAAATTGTGCCCAATCCATTGACCACAACCCTACAGGTTAGGGAAAAGCTCCAAGGCCCCTGAGGCCATCAATAGTGTAGGCCACCATGGACTAAGAGGGGCTCTCTGACACCAGCGGAGCAACTATCTCCACTTAGACTCTCAGACAGTGTCCCCAGTGACAGAAGGTTGAAATGGACAGTCCCCCAGGCCCTAATCTTAACCTTAGCTCTGGTTTCCATGTGTCCGTCCTCAGAGGTCTGTTTTCGTAGACCAGCACACGGGGCTTTTCTGAGGCACCAAACCAAACCTCTCTCGTCTCCAAATGGGGAGCTTACTTACTGGGGATGTATCAAACCCTTCAGGTAGGAGAGTTCCGCAGGGCCACTGAACAACCAGCACATTCCAAGGTTTCCATGGACCCAAACGCACATTATGACGCATCCTCAGGAGAGGCCATTTCAACTCAGCCCCCTGGTTAGCGTGCCCCAGAGGCAGCAGATCAAACATATCTTGTGGCTAATGGCCAATGGGAATGCGAGGCATGCTGTACAGGGATCCATCCTTCGAACCGTGCTCTCCAGTCCTTCCGTATGGTATGTCCTGGAGCCATGCAACAGGACTCGAATGTCCCACAGAAGGAAACCTGGTGGTTTGGGGCAACCTCCAAACTCAGCGTGGGAAAACTTCCTTGGCCTCATGAGGCCCCCGCTTCATGAAGGTGCCATCATGGACACATACTCCAGCCTCAGCCAACGTCTGATCCTCAGCCTGACTTCAGATGCAGGAGATTTTGATTCAGCCTCTGCCTAGTGGGCCTGCTCTGCCCTTAGCTCCAATCCTCACTTTAGCTTGTGTTCCTAGACTTCCGTCCTCACACTCCTGGCCCACAAACCCTCCCTTCTGGGAATTCTGGGGCCACAATGAAGCACTCCGCCTGCCTCCCAGGAGAAAAACTTTGTCTATGGTGCTGCCCAGAAACCCCAAATGAGGATCAAACTGCTTGGCCCTCGGCAACACCCCAATTGCATAGGCTACCTTAAACACTGATGCTCTGTCGCAAATAGCCTGAGCCCAGACCTTCCAACAGACACCGACACAGCTGGCTGCACACCCAGCACATTGGACCCGCCACTGCCTTAGGCCACCATCCATTCCCAACCTGGGTTTTCAGTCATCAGAACCTAGACCTTATCTCCAATCCCTGCACAGGGCGGAACCTGATGCACAAGTCAGAACCCCTCCTTCCCCATGGCAAGAAACCTTGCTGCTGGCAGTGAGTCAAACCTTCAGTGTAGGAGAAAACGGCATGGCCCATGAGGCCACGCCCATGTGTGAGGGCCGCCTTGGGCACAAACACACATTGTGACCCTCAGCGTGAGTACCTTATTCAAGTAACGCCTCTCAGTGATTGGACCAAGAGCCCGCATATGTGGCTTGCCATGCCCATAGGCACGCAGGACTAACTAGATGGTGTGTATTCCAGTTGAGGGAACCCACTGCTGTGCTCTAGAGTCCCTCTCCTGGGGGGTCCCCTGTGGCAGAAAACAGTACTCTTCCCTTCCCACAGAATGAACCCAAACTCTTGGGAGCTTGGACAATCCCCCGAGAGGAAGGCTCTTCCTCGGCCCCTGAAGCAACCCCTACCCTGAACGGCCACTGTGAACGCAACACCCAGAGACAAAAGCCTGAGCGACTGCCTCCCACTTGCCCTCCTTTGATATCCAGAGGATCTCCCCTCTCGGACTGGAGATCAGGCCTGCCATTACCTTGGCCCCTACCTGAGCCAAGTTTGCTTTTTCAGACATCTGTCCCCACAGCCCTGGCAAACACAGCCTCTAGGCTGGGTCCTCTGGAGCCATACCACAGGACCATGCCTGCTCTCTCCTGGGAAACTCTGTCCATTCCTTTGGCCACACACCTCCAGAATATGAGAATCCTCGAGGCCCCCGAGGACATACCATTACCGGGAGCCTCCCTGCACACACAGGGGCCTTCGGACACAAGCGGAGCTGCTACCTCCATGAAGGCATGCACACCGATATCAACAGAGATAGAAGGTTGAGCCCGACAGGCCCTTAGGCCCTAATCTCAACTCTTGCTTTGTTTTCCAGGTGTCACTCCTCAGAGGCTTTGGTTCGAAGAACAGGATATGGGGCTTTCCTGAGGCACTGAACAGAACTTCTCTCGTCTCCACATGGGAAGCTTCCTTGTTGGAGCCGTGTCAAACACCTCAGGTTGGAGAATCCTGCAGAGTCCCTGAGCCACCTCCACATTCCAAGGTCTCCCAGGCCACCAAGCCACAGTAGGACTCATCTTCAGGAGAGTCCATTTCAACTCTCCCCTCTGGGTAGCTCACCCAGGAGCCCGCAGATTGAGCCTGCCTTGTCCTGACTAAAGAGTGGGAATATGAGGTGGCGTTCCCAGGCATCCATGCTTAGACACCTGCTCTCGAGTCTTTCCGTATGGGGCCTCCTGGAACCATCCAATAGCACTCGACTTTCGTGCAGAAGGAAACCTTGAGGTTTGGAGTAGTTCACAAATCCCATCGTAGGCAAACCTTCCTGGCCTCATGAGGCCCCCACACCATTCAGGAAGAGGCCATGCTGGACAAAAACTCTAGCCTGAGGCACGTCTCAGAGTTGAAATGACCTCAGTGCAGGAGATCTCGATTCAGCCTCTCAGAGTGGGCCTGCCGTGCCATCGGTCCCAAACCTCACGCTAGCTTGTGTTTTCAGACTTCCTTCCTCACACTCCTGGCAAACAAGCCCTCCGGACTAGGAACTCCAGAACCACAACCCAGCCCAGGGTCTGCCCAAGGGAAGAAAAACTTTTCCCTGTGGGGCTCTCTCCAGAAAACCCAGATGAGGATCAACCTGCTCGGGCCTCGACGGTACCCGAACTGGATAGGCTGCTCTGGGCACTCATGCTCTGTCTGACACAGCCTGAAGCCAGACGTCCAGACAGACAAGGAGACAGCTGGCCGCACACCCAGCACTTCGGACACGCCATGGTCTTATGCCGTCACCTCTTCCTAACCTTGGTTTTCAGATATCTGAACCTAGACATTATATCAATTCTCCACACAGCTGGGTATCGCAAGCACAACACAGAACTCCTCCTCCCCCGTGGCTGGAAAGCTTGCTCTTGGCATGGAGTCACACCTTCAGGGTGGGAGAAACCTTCCTGGTCCCTGATGCCACGCCCAAACTTGAGTGCTGCTTGGGCACAAATTCACACTCTGACCCTCAGCATGAGCCCCATGTCAAAGAAAGGCCTGTCAGGGCCTGGGCCAAGAGCCCGCATATGGGGCTTGCCAAGCCCCTATGCACCCAATCCTCACCAGTGTTTGAGTTTTCCAGTCGCCCCGCCCGTATCTGGGGCTCTGCTCTGGAATCCCTTTCTTGGAGAGACACATGAGCCAGACATGACGACTCAACCCTTCCCACAAAATGACCCCAAACTCTTGGGAGCTGGGACAAATCCCCAGAGAGCGATACTCGTCCACAGTCCCTGAGGCCACCCCTCCAATCCACGGCTATCTCGGACACAACATCCAGAGACAAAAGCCTGAAGGAACGCCTCCCACTCGCCCTTGTTTCAGAGGCCGAGGAGCTCCCTCTCGGGCTGTACATCCGGCCTGCCATACCCTAGGCGCCACTCATAAGCTGAGTTTGCGTTTTCAGACATCTGTGCCCTCAGCCTGGACCCACACAACCGCCAGGCTAGGGCCTCTGGAGCCATAGCGAAAGATTGTGCCTGACCTCTCCAAGGAAATTGTGCCCAATCCATTGACCACAACCCTACAGGTTAGGGAAAAGCTCCAAGGCCCCTGAGGCCATCAATAGTGTAGGCCACCCTGGACTAAGAGGGGCTCTCTGACACCAGCGGAGCAACTATCTCCACTTAGACTCTCAGACAGTGTCCCCAGAGACAGAAGGTTGAAATGGACAGGCCCCCAGGCCCTAATCTGAACCTTAGCTCTGGTTTCCATGTGTCCGTCCTCAGAGGTCTGTTTTCGTAGACCAGCACACGGGGCTTTTCTGAGGCACCAAACCAAACCTCTCTCGCCTCCACATGGGGAGCTTACTTACTGGGGATGTATCAAACCCTTCAGGTAGGAGAGTTCCGCAGGGCCACTGAACAACCAGCACATTCCAAGGTTTCCATGGACCCAAACGCACATTATGACGCATCCTCAGGAGAGGCCATTTCAACTCAGCCCCCTGGTTAGCGTGCCCCAGAGGCAGCAGATCAAACATATCTTGTGGCTAATGGCCAATGGGAATGCGAGGCATGCTGTACAGGGATCCATCCTTCGAACCGTGCTCTCCAGTCCTTCCGTATGGTATGTCCTGGAGCCATGCAACAGGACTCGAATGTCCCACAGAAGGAAACCTGGTGGTTTGGGGCAACCTCCAAACTCAGCGTGGGAAAACTTCCTTGGCCTCATGAGGCCCCCGCTTCATGAAGGTGCCATCATGGACACATACTCCAGCCTCAGCCAACGTCTGATCCTCAGCCTGACTTCAGATGCAGGAGATTTTGATTCAGCCTCTGCCTAGTGGGCCTGCTCTGCCCTTGGCTCCAATCCTCACTTTAGCTTGTGTTCCTAGACTTCCGTCCTCACACTCTTGGCCCACAAACCCTCCCTTCTGGGAATTCTGGGGCCACAATGAAGCACTCCGCCTGCCTCCCAGGAGAAAAACTTTGTCTATGGTGCTGCCCAGAAACCCCAAATGAGGATCAAACTGCTTGGCCCTCGGCAACACCCCAATTGCATAGGCTACCTTAAACACTGATGCTCTGTCGCAAATAGCCTGAGCCCAGACCTTCCAACAGACACCGACACAGCTGGCTGCACACCCAGCACATTGGACCCGCCACTGCCTTAGGCCACCATCCATTCCCAACCTGGGTTTTCAGTCATCAGAACCTAGACCTTATCTCCAATCCCTGCACAGGGGGGAACCTGATGCACAAGTCAGAACCCCTCCTTCCCCATGGCAAGAAACCTTGCTGCTGGCAGTGAGTCAAACCTTCAGTGTAGGAGAAAACGGCATGGCCCATGAGGCCACGCCCATGTGTGAGGGCCGCCTTGGGCACAAACACACATTGTGACCCTCAGCGTGAGTACCTTATTCAAGTAACGCCTCTCAGTGATTGGACCAAGAGCCCGCATATGTGGCTTGCCATGCCCATAGGCACGCAGGACTAACTAGATGGTGTGTATTCCAGTTGAGGGAACCCACTGCTGTGCTCTAGAGTCCCTCTCCTGGGGGGTCCCCTGTGGCAGAAAACAGTACTCTTCCCTTCCCACAGAATGAACCCAAACACTTGGGAGCTTGGACAATCCCCCGAGAGGAAGGCTCTTCCTCGGCCCCTGAAGCAACCCCTACCCTGAACGGCCACTGTGAACGCAACACCCAGAGACAAAAGCCTGAGCGACTGCCTTCCACTTGCCCTCCTTTGATATCCAGAGGATCTCCCCTCTCGGACTGGAGATCAGGCCTGCCATTACCTTGGGCCCTACCTGAGCCAAGTTTGCTTTTTCAGACATCTGTCCCCACAGCCCTGGCAAACACAGCCTCTAGGCTGGGTCCTCTGGAGCCATACCACAGGACCATGCCTGCTCTCTCCTGGGAAACTCTGTCCATTCCTTTGGCCACACACCTCCAGAATATGAGAAACCTCAAGTCCCCCGAGGACATACCATTACCGGGAGCCTCCCTGCACACACAGGGGCCTTCGGACACAAGCGGAGCTGCTACCTCCATGAAGGCATGCACACAGATGTCAACAGAGATAGAAGGTTGAGCCGGACAGGCCCTTAGGCCCTAATCTCAACTCTTGCTTTGTTTTCCAGGTGTCACTCCTCAGAGGCTTTGGTTCGAAGAACAGGATATGGGGCTTTCCTGAGGCACTGAACAGAACTTCTCTCGTCTCCACATGGGAAGCTTCCTTGTTGGAGCCGTGTCAAACACCTCAGGTTGGAGAATCCTGCAGAGTCCCTGAGCCACCTCCACATTCCAAGGTCTCCCAGGCCACCAAGCCACAGTAGGACTCATCTTCAGGAGAGTCCATTTCAACTCTCCCCTCTGGGTAGCTCACCCAGGAGCCCGCAGATTGAGCCTGCCTTGTCCTGACTAAAGAGTGGGAATATGAGGTGGCGTTCCCAGGCATCCATGCTTAGACACCTGCTCTCGAGTCTTTCCGTATGGGGCCTCCTGGAACCATCCAATAGCACTCGACTTTCGTGCAGAAGGAAACCTTGAGGTTTGGAGTAGTTCACAAATCCCATCGTAGGCAAACCTTCCTGGCCTCATGAGGCCCCCACACCATTCAGGAAGAGGCCATGCTGGACAAAAACTCTAGCCTGAGGCACGTCTCAGAGTTGAAATGACCTCAGTGCAGGAGATCTCGATTCAGCCTCTCAGAGTGGGCCTGCCGTGCCATCGGTCCCAAACCTCACGCTAGCTTCTGTTTCCAGACTTCCTTCCTCACACTCCTGGCAAACAAGCCCTCCGGACTAGGAACTCCAGAACCACAACCCAGCCCAGGGTCTGCCCAAGGGAAGAAAAACGTTTCCCTGTGGGGCTCTCTCCAGAAAACCCAGATGAGGATCAACCTGCTCGGGCCTCGACGGTACCCGAACTGGATAGGCTGCTCTGGGCACTCATGCTCTGTCTGACACAGCCTGAAGCCAGACGTCCAGACAGACAAGGAGACAGCTGGCCGCACACCCAGCACTTCGGACACGCCATGGTCTTATGCCGCCACCTCTTCCTAACCTTGGTTTTCAGATATCTGAACCTAGACATTATATCAATTCTCCACACAGCTGGGTATCGCAAGCACAACACAGAACTCCTCCTTCCCCGTGGCTGTAAAGCTTGCTCTTGGCATGGAGTCACACCTTCAGGGTGGGAGAAACCTTCCTGGTCCCTGATGCCACGCCCAAACTTGAGTGCTGCTTGGGCACAAATTCACACTCTGACCCTCAGCATGAGCCCCATGCCAAAGAAAGGCCTGTCAGGGCCTGGGCCAAGAGCCCGCATATGGGGCTTGCCAAGCCCCTATGCACCCAATCCTCACCAGTGTTTGAGTTTTCCAGTCGCCCCACCCGTACCTGGGGCTCTGCTCTGGAATCCCTTTCTTGGAGAGACACATGAGCCAGACAACACGACTCCACCCTTCCCACAAAATGACCCCAAACTCTTGGGAGCTGGGACAAATCCCCAGAGAGCGATACTCGTCCACAGTCCCGGAGGCCACCCCTCCAATCCACGGCTATCTCGGACACAACATCCAGAGACAAAAGCCTGAAGGAACGCCTCCCACTCGCCCTTGTTTTAGAGGCCCAGGAGCTCCCTCTCGGGCTGTACATCCGGCCTGCCATACCCTAGGCGCCACTCATAAGCTGAGTTTGCGTTTTCAGACATCTGTGCCCTCAGCCTGGACCCACACAACCGCCAGGCTAGGGCCTCTGGGGCCATAGCGAAAGATTGTGCCTGACCTCTCCAAGGAAATTGTGCCCAATCCATTGACCACAACCCTACAGGTTAGGGAAAAGCTCCAAGGCCCCTGAGGCCATCAATAGTGTAGGCCACCATGGACTAAGAGGAGCTCTCTGACACCAGCGGAGCAACTATCTCCACTTAGACTCTCAGACAGTGTCCCCAGAGACAGAAGGTTGAAATGGACAGGCCCCCAGGCCCTAATCTGAACCTTAGCTCTGGTTTCCATGTGTCCGTCCTCAGAGGTCTGTTTTCGTAGACCAGCACACGGGGCTTTTCTGAGGCACCAAACCAAACCTCTCTCGTCTCCAAATGGGGAGCTTACTTACTGGGGATGTATCAAACCCTTCAGGTAGGAGAGTTCCGCAGGGCCACTGAACAACCAGCACATTCCAAGGTTTCCATGGACCCAAACGCACATTATGACGCATCCTCAGGAGAGGCCATTTCAACTCAGCCCCCTGGTTAGCGTGCCCCAGAGGCAGCAGATCAAACATATCTTGTGGCTAATGGCCAATGGGAATGCGAGGCATGCTGTACAGGGATCCATCCTTTGAACCGTGCTCTCCAGTCCTTCCGTATGGTATGTCCTGGAGCCATGCAACAGGACTCGAATGTCCCACAGAAGGAAACCTGGTGGTTTGGGGCAACCTCCAAACTCAGCGTGGGAAAACTTCCTTGGCCTCATGAGGCCCCCGCTTCATGAAGGTGCCATCATGGACACATACTCCAGCCTCAGCCAACGTCTGATCCTCAGCCTGACTTCAGATGCAGGAGATTTTGATTCAGCCTCTGCCTAGTGGGCCTGCTCTGCCCTTAGCTCCAATCCTCACTTTAGCTTGTGTTCCTAGACTTCCGTCCTCACACTCCTGGCCCACAAACCCTCCCTTCTGGGAATTCTGGGGCCACAATGAAGCACTCCGCCTGCCTCCCAGGAGAAAAACTTTGTCTATGGTGCTGCCCAGAAACCCCAAATGAGGATCAAACTGCTTGGCCCTCGGCAACACCCCAATTGCATAGGCTACCTTAAACACTGATGCTCTGTCGCAAATAGCCTGAGCCCAGACCTTCCAACAGACACCGACACAGCTGGCTGCACACCCAGCACATTGGACCCGCCACTGCCTTAGGCCACCATCCATTCCCAACCTGGGTTTTCAGTCATCAGAACCTAGACCTTATCTCCAATCCCTGCACAGGGCGGAACCTGATGCACAAGTCAGAACCCCTCCTTCCCCATGGCAAGAAACCTTGCTGCTGGCAGTGAGTCAAACCTTCAGTGTAGGAGAAAACGGCATGGCCCATGAGGCCACGCCCATGTGTGAGGGCCGCCTTGGGCACAAACACACATTGTGACCCTCAGCGTGAGTACCTTATTCAAGTAACGACTCTCAGTGATTGGACCAAGAGCCCGCATATGTGGCTTGCCATGCCCATAGGCACGCAGGACTAACTAGATGGTGTGTATTCCAGTTGAGGGAACCCACTGCTGTGCTCTAGAGTCCCTCTCCTGGGGGGTCCCCTGTGGCAGAAAACAGTACTCTTCCCTTCCCACAGAATGAATCCAAACTCTTGGGAGCTTGGACAATCCCCCGAGAGGAAGGCTCTTCCTCGGCCCCTGAAGCAACCCCTATCCTGAACGGCCACTGTGAACGCAACACCCAGAGACAAAAGCCTGAGCGACTGCCTCCCACTTGCCCTCCTTTGATATCCAGAGGATCTCCCCTCTCGGACTGGAGATCAGGCCTGCCATTACCTTGGCCCCTACCTGAGCCAAGTTTGCTTTTTCAGACATCTGTCCCCACAGCCCTGGCAAACACAGCCTCTAGGCTGGGTCCTCTGGAGCCATACCACAGGACCATGCCTGCTCTCTCCTGGGAAACTCTGTCCATTCCTTTGGCCACACACCTCCAGAATATGAGAATCCTCAAGGCCCCCGAGGACATACCATTACCGGGAGCCTCCCTGCACACACAGGGGCCTTCGGACACAAGCGGAGCTGCTACCTCCATGAAGGCATGCACACCGATATCAACAGAGATAGAAGGTTGAGCCCGACAGGCCCTTAGGCCCTAATCTCAACTCTTGCTTTGTTTTCCAGGTGTCACTCCTCAGAGGCTTTGGTTCGAAGAACAGGATATGGGGCTTTCCTGAGGCACTGAACAGAACTTCTCTCGTCTCCACATGGGAAGCTTCCTTGTTGGAGCCGTGTCAAACACCTCAGGTTGGAGAATCCTGCAGAGTCCCTGAGCCACCTCCACATTCCAAGGTCTCCCAGGCCACCAAGCCACAGTAGGACTCATCTTCAGGAGAGTCCATTTCAACTCTCCCCTCTGGGTAGCTCACCCAGGAGCCCGCAGATTGAGCCTGCCTTGTCCTGACTAAAGAGTGGGAATATGAGGTGGCGTTCCCAGGCATCCATGCTTAGACACCTGCTCTCGAGTCTTTCCGTATGGGGCCTCCTGGAACCATCCAATAGCACTCGACTTTCGTGCAGAAGGAAACCTTGAGGTTTGGAGTAGTTCACAAATCCCATCGTAGGCAAACCTTCCTGGCCTCATGAGGCCCCCACACCATTCAGGAAGAGGCCATGCTGGACAAAAACTCTAGCCTGAGGCACGTCTCAGAGTTGAAATGACCTCAGTGCAGGAGATCTCGATTCAGCCTCTCAGAGTGGGCCTGCCGTGCCATCGGTCCCAAACCTCACGCTAGCTTGTGTTTTCAGACTTCCTTCCTCACACTCCTGGCAAACAAGCCCTCCGGACTAGGAACTCCAGAACCACAACCCAGCCCAGGGTCTGCCCAAGGGAAGAAAAACTTTTCCCTGTGGGGCTCTCTCCAGAAAACCCAGATGAGGATCAACCTGCTCGGGCCTCGACGGTACCCGAACTGGATAGGCTGCTCTGGGCACTCATGCTCTGTCTGACACAGCCTGAAGCCAGACGTCCAGACAGACAAGGAGACAGCTGGCCGCACACCCAGCACTTCGGACACGCCATGGTCTTATGCCATCACCTCTTCCTAAACTTGGTTTTCAGATATCTGAACCTAGACATTATATCAATTCTCCACACAGCTGGGTATCGCAAGCACAACACAGAACTCCTCCTTCCCCGTGGCTGTAAAGCTTGCTCTTGGCATGGAGTCACACCTTCAGGGTGGGAGAAACCTTCCTGGTCCCTGATGCCACGCCCAAACTTGAGTGCTGCTTGGGCACAAATTCACACTCTGACCCTCAGCATGAGCCCCATGCCAAAGAAAGGCCTGTCAGGGCCTGGGCCAAGAGCCCGCATATGGGGCTTGCCAAGCCCCTATGCACCCAATCCTCACCAGTGTTTGAGTTTTCCAGTCGCCCCGCCCGTACCTGGGGCTCTGCTCTGGAATCCCTTTCTTGGAGAGACACATGAGCCAGACAACACGACTCCACCCTTCCCACAAAATGACCCCAAACTCTTGGGAGCTGGGACAAATCCCCAGAGAGCGATACTCGTCCACAGTCCCGGAGGCCACCCCTCCAATCCACGGCTATCTCGGACACAACATCCAGAGACAAAAGCCTGAAGGAACGCCTCCCACTCGCCCTTGTTTTAGAGGCCCAGGAGCTCCCTCTCGGGCTGTACATCCGGCCTGCCATACCCTAGGCGCCACTCATAAGCTGAGTTTGCGTTTTCAGACATCTGTGCCCTCAGCCTGGACCCACACAACCGCCAGGCTAGGGCCTCTGGGGCCATAGCGAAAGATTGTGCCTGACCTCTCCAAGGAAATTGTGCCCAATCCATTGACCACAACCCTACAGGTTAGGGAAAAGCTCCAAGGCCCCTGAGGCCATCAATAGTGTAGGCCACCATGGACTAAGAGGAGCTCTCTGACACCAGCGGAGCAACTATCTCCACTTAGACTCTCAGACAGTGTCCCCAGAGACAGAAGGTTGAAATGGACAGGCCCCCAGGCCCTAATCTGAACCTTAGCTCTGGTTTCCATGTGTCCGTCCTCAGAGGTCTGTTTTCGTAGACCAGCACACGGGGCTTTTCTGAGGCACCAAACCAAACCTCTCTCGTCTCCAAATGGGGAGCTTACTTACTGGGGATGTATCAAACCCTTCAGGTAGGAGAGTTCCGCAGGGCCACTGAACAACCAGCACATTCCAAGGTTTCCATGGACCCAAACGCACATTATGACGCATCCTCAGGAGAGGCCATTTCAACTCAGCCCCCTGGTTAGCGTGCCCCAGAGGCAGCAGATCAAACATATCTTGTGGCTAATGGCCAATGGGAATGCGAGGCATGCTGTACAGGGATCCATCCTTCGAACCGTGCTCTCCAGTCCTTCCGTATGGTATCTCCAGGAGCCATGCAACAGGACTCGAATGTCCCACAGAAGGAAACCTGGTGGTTTGGGGCAACCTCCAAACTCAGCGTGGGAAAACTTCCTTGGCCTCATGAGGCCCCCGCTTCATGAAGGTGCCATCATGGACACATACTCCAGCCTCAGCCAACGTCTGATCCTCAGCCGGACTTCAGATGCAGGAGATTTTGATTCAGCCTCTGCCTAGTGGGCCTGCTCTGCCCTTAGCTCCAATCCTCACTTTAGCTTGTGTTCCTAGACTTCCGTCCTCACACTCCTGGCCCACAAACCCTCCCTTCTGGGAATTCTGGGGCCACAATGAAGCACTCCGCCTGCCTCCCAGGAGAAAAACTTTGTCTATGGTGCTGCCCAGAAACCCCAAATGAGGATCAAACTGCTTGGCCCTCGGCAACACCCCAATTGCATAGGCTACCTTAAACACTGATGCTCTGTCGCAAATAGCCTGAGCCCAGACCTTCCAACAGACACCGACACAGCTGGCTGCACACCCAGCACATTGGACCCGCCACTGCCTTAGGCCACCATCCATTCCCAACCTGGGTTTTCAGTCATCAGAACCTAGACCTTATCTCCAATCCCTGCACAGGGCGGAACCTGATGCACAAGTCAGAACCCCTCCTTCCCCATGGCAAGAAACCTTGCTGCTGGCAGTGAGTCAAACCTTCAGTGTAGGAGAAAACGGCATGGCCCATGAGGCCACGCCCATGTGTGAGGGCCGCCTTGGGCACAAACACACATTGTGACCCTCAGCGTGAGTACCTTATTCAAGTAACGACTCTCAGTGATTGGACCAAGAGCCCGCATATGTGGCTTGCCATGCCCATAGGCACGCAGGACTAACTAGATGGTGTGTATTCCAGTTGAGGGAACCCACTGCTGTGCTCTAGAGTCCCTCTCCTGGGGGGTCCCCTGTGGCAGAAAACAGTACTCTTCCCTTCCCACAGAATGAATCCAAACTCTTGGGAGCTTGGACAATCCCCCGAGAGGAAGGCTCTTCCTCGGCCCCTGAAGCAACCCCTATCCTGAACGGCCACTGTGAACGCAACACCCAGAGACAAAAGCCTGAGCGACTGCCTCCCACTTGCCCTCCTTTGATATCCAGAGGATCTCCCCTCTCGGACTGGAGATCAGGCCTGCCATTACCTTGGCCCCTACCTGAGCCAAGTTTGCTTTTTCAGACATCTGTCCCCACAGCCCTGGCAAACACAGCCTCTAGGCTGGGTCCTCTGGAGCCATACCACAGGACCATGCCTGCTCTCTCCTGGGAAACTCTGTCCATTCCTTTGGCCACACACCTCCAGAATATGAGAATCCTCAAGGCCCCCGAGGACATACCATTACCGGGAGCCTCCCTGCACACACAGGGGCCTTCGGACACAAGCGGAGCTGCTACCTCCATGAAGGCATGCACACCGATATCAACAGAGATAGAAGGTTGAGCCCGACAGGCCCTTAGGCCCTAATCTCAACTCTTGCTTTGTTTTCCAGGTGTCACTCCTCAGAGGCTTTGGTTCGAAGAACAGGATATGGGGCTTTCCTGAGGCACTGAACAGAACTTCTCTCGTCTCCACATGGGAAGCTTCCTTGTTGGAGCCGTGTCAAACACCTCAGGTTGGAGAATCCTGCAGAGTCCCTGAGCCACCTCCACATTCCAAGGTCTCCCAGGCCACCAAGCCACAGTAGGACTCATCTTCAGGAGAGTCCATTTCAACTCTCCCCTCTGGGTAGCTCACCCAGGAGCCCGCAGATTGAGCCTGCCTTGTCCTGACTAAAGAGTGGGAATATGAGGTGGCGTTCCCAGGCATCCATGCTTAGACACCTGCTCTCGAGTCTTTCCGTATGGGGCCTCCTGGAACCATCCAATAGCACTCGCCTTTCGTGCAGAAGGAAACCTTGAGGTTTGGAGTAGTTCACAAATCCCATCGTAGGCAAACCTTCCTGGCCTCATGAGGCCCCCACACCATTCAGGAAGAGGCCATGCTGGACAAAAACTCTAGCCTGAGGCACGTCTCAGAGTTGAAATGACCTCAGTGCAGGAGATCTCGATTCAGCCTCTCAGAGTGGGCCTGCCGTGCCATCGGTCCCAAACCTCACGCTAGCTTGTGTTTTCAGACTTCCTTCCTCACACTCCTGGCAAACAAGCCCTCCGGACTAGGAACTCCAGAACCACAACCCAGCCCAGGGTCTGCCCAAGGGAAGAAAAACTTTTCCCTGTGGGGCTCTCTCCAGAAAACCCAGATGAGGATCAACCTGCTCGGGCCTCGACGGTACCCGAACTGGATAGGCTGCTCTGGGCACTCATGCTCTGTCTGACACAGCCTGAAGCCAGACGTCCAGACAGACAAGGAGACAGCTGGCCGCACACCCAGCACTTCGGACACGCCATGGTCTTATGCCGTCACCTCTTCCTAACCTTGGTTTTCAGATATCTGAACCTAGACATTATATCAATTCTCCACACAGCTGGGTATCGCAAGCACAACACAGAACTCCTCCTCCCCCGTGGCTGGAAAGCTTGCTCTTGGCAT
The DNA here is from genome assembly GCF_964662115.1 of Mustela nivalis. NCBI lineage: Eukaryota > Metazoa > Chordata > Mammalia > Carnivora > Mustelidae > Mustela > Mustela nivalis. The sequence continues at coordinate 94,039 of NW_028135738.1, read as the reverse complement.
GGATTCACACCTTCAGGGTGGGAGAAACCTTCCTGGTCCCTGATGCCACGCCCAAACTTGAGTGCTGCTTGGGCACAAATTCACACTCTGACCCTCAGCATGAGCCCCATGTCAAAGAAAGGCCTGTCAGGGCCTGGGCCAAGAGCCCGCATATGGGGCTTGCCAAGCCCCTATGCACCCAATCCTCACCAGTGTTTGAGTTTTCCAGTCGCCCCGCCCGTACCTGGGGCTCTGCTCTGGAATCCCTTTCTTGGAGAGACACATGAGCCAGACATGACGACTCCACCCTTCCCACAAAATGACCCCAAACTCTTGGGAGCTGGGACAAATCCCCAGAGAGCGATACTCGTCCACAGTCCCTGAGGCCACCCCTCCAATCCACGGCTATCTCGGACACAACATCCAGAGACAAAAGCCTGAAGGAACGCCTCCCACTCGCCCTTGTTTCAGAGGCCCAGGAGCTCCCTCTCGGGCTGTACATCCGGCCTGCCATACCCTAGGCGCCACTCATAAGCTGAGTTTGCGTTTTCAGACATCTGTGCCCTCAGCCTGGACCCACACAACCGCCAGGCTAGGGCCTCTGGAGCCATAGCGAAAGATTGTGCCTGACCTCTCCAAGGAAATTGTGCCCAATCCATTGACCACAACCCTACAGGTTAGGGAAAAGCTCCAAGGCCCCTGAGGCCATCAATAGTGTAGGCCACCCTGGACTAAGAGGGGCTCTCTGACACCAGCGGAGCAACTATCTCCACTTAGACTCTCAGACAGTGTCCCCAGAGACAGAAGGTTGAAATGGACAGGCCCCCAGGCCCTAATCTGAACCTTAGCTCTGGTTTCCATGTGTCCGTCCTCAGAGGTCTGTTTTCGTAGACCAGCACACGGGGCTTTTCTGAGGCACCAAACCAAACCTCTCTCGTCTCCAAATGGGGAGCTTACTTACTGGGGATGTATCAAACCCTTCAGGTAGGAGAGTTCCGCAGGGCCACTGAACAACCAGCACATTCCAAGGTTTCCATGGACCCAAACGCACATTATGACGCATCCTCAGGAGAGGCCATTTCAACTCAGCCCCCTGGTTAGCGTGCCCCAGAGGCAGCAGATCAAACATATCTTGTGGCTAATGGCCAATGGGAATGCGAGGCATGCTGTACAGGGATCCATCCTTCGAACCGTGCTCTCCAGTCCTTCCGTATGGTATGTCCTGGAGCCATGCAACAGGACTCGAATGTCCCACAGAAGGAAACCTGGTGGTTTGGGGCAACCTCCAAACTCAGCGTGGGAAAACTTCCTTGGCCTCATGAGGCCCCCGCTTCATGAAGGTGCCATCATGGACACATACTCCAGCCTCAGCCAACGTCTGATCCTCAGCCTGACTTCAGATGCAGGAGATTTTGATTCAGCCTCTGCCTAGTGGGCCTGCTCTGCCCTTAGCTCCAATCCTCACTTTAGCTTGTGTTCCTAGACTTCCGTCCTCACACTCCTGGCCCACAAACCCTCCCTTCTGGGAATTCTGGGGCCACAATGAAGCACTCCGCCTGCCTCCCAGGAGAAAAACTTTGTCTATGGTGCTGCCCAGAAACCCCAAATGAGGATCAAACTGCTTGGCCCTCGGCAACACCCCAATTGCATAGGCTACCTTAAACACTGATGCTCTGTCGCAAATAGCCTGAGCCCAGACCTTCCAACAGACACCGACACAGCTGGCTGCACACCCAGCACATTGGACCTGCCACTGCCTTAGGCCACCATCCATTCCCAACCTGGGTTTTCAGTCATCAGAACCTAGACCTTATCTCCAATCCCTGCACAGGGCGGAACCTGATGCACAAGTCAGAACCCCTCCTTCCCCATGGCAAGAAACCTTGCTGCTGGCAGTGAGTCAAACCTTCAGTGTAGGAGAAAACGGCATGGCCCATGAGGCCACGCCCATGTGTGAGGGCCGCCTTGGGCACAAACACACATTGTGACCCTCAGCGTGAGTACCTTATTCAAGTAACGCCTCTCAGTGATTGGACCAAGAGCCCGCATATGTGGCTTGCCATGCCCATAGGCACGCAGGACTAACTAGATGGTGTGTATTCCAGTTGAGGGAACCCACTGCTGTGCTCTAGAGTCCCTCTCCTGGGGGGTCCCCTGTGGCAGAAAACAGTACTCTTCCCTTCCCACAGAATGAACCCAAACTCTTGGGAGCTTGGACAATCCCCCGAGAGGAAGGCTCTTCCTTGGCCCCTGAAGCAACCCCTATCCTGAACGGCCACTGTGAACGCAACACCCAGAGACAAAAGCCTGAGCGACTGCCTCCCACTTGCCCTCCTTTGATATCCAGAGGATCTCCCCTCTCGGACTGGAGATCAGGCCTGCCATTACCTTGGCCCCTACCTGAGCCAAGTTTGCTTTTTCAGACATCTGTCCCCACAGCCCTGGCAAACACAGCCTCTAGGCTGGGTCCTCTGGAGCCATACCACAGGACCATGCCTGCTCTCTCCTGGGAAACTCTGTCCATTCCTTTGGCCACACACCTCCAGAATATGAGAATCCTCAAGGCCCCCGAGGACATACCATTACCGGGAGCCTCCCTGCACACACAGGGGCCTTCGGACACAAGCGGAGCTGCTACCTCCATGAAGGCATGCACACCGATATCAACAGAGATAGAAGGTTGAGCCCGACAGGCCCTTAGGCCCTAATCTCAACTCTTGCTTTGTTTTCCAGGTGTCACTCCTCAGAGGCTTTGGTTCGAAGAACAGGATATGGGGCTTTCCTGAGGCACTGAACAGAACTTCTCTCGTCTCCACATGGGAAGCTTCCTTGTTGGAGCCGTGTCAAACACCTCAGGTTGGAGAATCCTGCAGAGTCCCTGAGCCACCTCCACATTCCAAGGTCTCCCAGGCCACCAAGCCACAGTAGGACTCATCTTCAGGAGAGTCCATTTCAACTCTCCCCTCTGGGTAGCTCACCCAGGAGCCCGCAGATTGAGCCTGCCTTGTCCTGACTAAAGAGTGGGAATATGAGGTGGCGTTCCCAGGCATCCATGCTTAGACACCTGCTCTCGAGTCTTTCCGTATGGGGCCTCCTGGAACCATCCAATAGCACTCGCCTTTCGTGCAGAAGGAAACCTTGAGGTTTGGAGTAGTTCACAAATCCCATCGTAGGCAAACCTTCCTGGCCTCATGAGGCCCCCACACCATTCAGGAAGAGGCCATGCTGGACAAAAACTCTAGCCTGAGGCACGTCTCAGAGTTGAAATGACCTCAGTGCAGGAGATCTCGATTCAGCCTCTCAGAGTGGGCCTGCCGTGCCATCGGTCCCAAACCTCACGCTAGCTTGTGTTTTCAGACTTCCTTCCTCACACTCCTGGCAAACAAGCCCTCCGGACTAGGAACTCCAGAACCACAACCCAGCCCAGGGTCTGCCCAAGGGAAGAAAAACTTTTCCCTGTGGGGCTCTCTCCAGAAAACCCAGATGAGGATCAACCTGCTCGGGCCTCGACGGTACCCGAACTGGATAGGCTGCTCTGGGCACTCATGCTCTGTCTGACACAGCCTGAAGCCAGACGTCCAGACAGACAAGGAGACAGCTGGCCGCACACCCAGCACTTCGGACACGCCATGGTCTTATGCCGTCACCTCTTCCTAACCTTGGTTTTCAGATATCTGAACCTAGACATTATATCAATTCTCCACACAGCTGGGTATCGCAAGCACAACACAGAACTCCTCCTCCCCCGTGGCTGGAAAGCTTGCTCTTGGCATGGAGTCACACCTTCAGGGTGGGAGAAACCTTCCTGGTCCCTGATGCCACGCCCAAACTTGAGTGCTGCTTGGGCACAAATTCACACTCTGACCCTCAGCATGAGCCCCATGTCAAAGAAAGGCCTGTCAGGGCCTGGGCCAAGAGCCCGCATATGGGGCTTGCCAAGCCCCTATGCACCCAATCCTCACCAGTGTTTGAGTTTTCCAGTCGCCCCGCCCGTACCTGGGGCTCTGCTCTGGAATCCCTTTCTTGGAGAGACACATGAGCCAGACATGACGACTCCACCCTTCCCACAAAATGACCCCAAACTCTTGGGAGCTGGGACAAATCCCCAGAGAGCGATACTCGTCCACAGTCCCTGAGGCCACCCCTCCAATCCACGGCTATCTCGGACACAACATCCAGAGACAAAAGCCTGAAGGAACGCCTCCCACTCGCCCTTGTTTCAGAGGCCCAGGAGCTCCCTCTCGGGCTGTACATCCGGCCTGCCATACCCTAGGCGCCACTCATAAGCTGAGTTTGCGTTTTCAGACATCTGTGCCCTCAGCCTGGACCCACACAACCGCCAGGCTAGGGCCTCTGGAGCCATAGCGAAAGATTGTGCCTGACCTCTCCAAGGAAATTGTGCCCAATCCATTGACCACAACCCTACAGGTTAGGGAAAAGCTCCAAGGCCCCTGAGGCAATCAATAGTGTAGGCCACCCTGGACTAAGAGGGGCTCTCTGACACCAGCGGAGCAACTATCTCCACTTAGACTCTCAGACAGTGTCCCCAGAGACAGAAGGTTGAAATGGACAGGCCCCCAGGCCCTAATCTGAACCTTAGCTCTGGTTTCCATGTGTCCGTCCTCAGAGGTCTGTTTTCGTAGACCAGCACACGGGGCTTTTCTGAGGCACCAAACCAAACCTCTCTCGCCTCCACATGGGGAGCTTACTTACTGGGGATGTATCAAACCCTTCAGGTAGGAGAGTTCCGCAGGGCCACTGAACAACCAGCACATTCCAAGGTTTCCATGGACCCAAACGCACATTATGACGCATCCTCAGGAGAGGCCATTTCAACTCAGCCCCCTGGTTAGCGTGCCCCAGAGGCAGCAGATCAAACATATCTTGTGGCTAATGGCCAATGGGAATGCGAGGCATGCTGTACAGGGATCCATCCTTCGAACCGTGCTCTCCAGTCCTTCCGTATGGTATGTCCTGGAGCCATGCAACAGGACTCGAATGTCCCACAGAAGGAAACCTGGTGGTTTGGGGCAACCTCCAAACTCAGCGTGGGAAAACTTCCTTGGCCTCATGAGGCCCCCGCTTCATGAAGGTGCCATCATGGACACATACTCCAGCCTCAGCCAACGTCTGATCCTCAGCCTGACTTCAGATGCAGGAGATTTTGATTCAGCCTCTGCCTAGTGGGCCTGCTCTGCCCTTGGCTCCAATCCTCACTTTAGCTTGTGTTCCTAGACTTCCGTCCTCACACTCTTGGCCCACAAACCCTCCCTTCTGGGAATTCTGGGGCCACAATGAAGCACTCCGCCTGCCTCCCAGGAGAAAAACTTTGTCTATGGTGCTGCCCAGAAACCCCAAATGAGGATCAAACTGCTTGGCCCTCGGCAACACCCCAATTGCATAGGCTACCTTAAACACTGATGCTCTGTCGCAAATAGCCTGAGCCCAGACCTTCCAACAGACACGGACACAGCTGGCTGCACACCCAGCACATTGGACCCGCCACTGCCTTAGGCGACCATCCATTCCCAACCTGGGTTTTCAGTCATCAGAACCTAGACCTTATCTCCAATCCCTGCACAGGGGGGAACCTGATGCACAAGTCAGAACCCCTCCTTCCCCATGGCAAGAAACCTTGCTGCTGGCAGTGAGTCAAACCTTCAGTGTAGGAGAAAACGGCATGGCCCATGAGGCCACGCCCATGTGTGAGGGCCGCCTTGGGCACAAACACACATTGTGACCCTCAGCGTGAGTACCTTATTCAAGTAACGCCTCTTAGTGATTGGACCAAGAGCCCGCATATGTGGCTTGCCATGCCCATAGGCACGCAGGACTAACTAGATGGTGTGTATTCCAGTTGAGGGAACCCACTGCTGTGCTCTAGAGTCCCTCTCCTGGGGGGTCCCCTGTGGCAGAAAACAGTACTCTTCCCTTCCCACAGAATGAACCCAAACACTTGGGAGCTTGGACAATCCCCCGAGAGGAAGGCTCTTCCTCGGCCCCTGAAGCAACCCCTACCCTGAACGGCCACTGTGAACGCAACACCCAGAGACAAAAGCCTGAGAGACTGCCTCCCACTTGCCCTCCTTTGATATCCAGAGGATCTCCCCTCTCGGACTGGAGATCAGGCCTGCCATTACCTTGGCCCCTACCTGAGCCAAGTTTGCTTTTTCAGACATCTGTCCCCACAGCCCTGGCAAACACAGCCTCTAGGCTGGGTCCTCTGGAGCCATACCACAGGACCATGCCTGCTCTCTCCTGGGAAACTCTGTCCATTCCTTTGGCCACACACCTCCAGAATATGAGAAACCTCAAGTCCCCCGAGGACATACCATTACCGGGAGCCTCCCTGCACACACAGGGGCCTTCGGACACAAGCGGAGCTGCTACCTCCATGAAGGCATGCACACAGATGTCAACAGAGATAGAAGGTTGAGCCGGACAGGCCCTTAGGCCCTAATCTCAACTCTTGCTTTGTTTTCCAGGTGTCACTCCTCAGAGGCTTTGGTTCGAAGAACAGGATATGGGGCTTTCCTGAGGCACTGAACAGAACTTCTCTCGTCTCCACATGGGAAGCTTCCTTGTTGGAGCCGTGTCAAACACCTCAGGTTGGAGAATCCTGCAGAGTCCCTGAGCCACCTCCACATTCCAAGGTCTCCCAGGCCACCAAGCCACAGTAGGACTCATCTTCAGGAGAGTCCATTTCAACTCTCCCCTCTGGGTAGCTCACCCAGGAGCCCGCAGATTGAGCCTGCCTTGTCCTGACTAAAGAGTGGGAATATGAGGTGGCGTTCCCAGGCATCCATGCTTAGACACCTGCTCTCGAGTCTTTCCGTATGGGGCCTCCTGGAACCATCCAATAGCACTCGACTTTCGTGCAGAAGGAAACCTTGAGGTTTGGAGTAGTTCACAAATCCCATCGTAGGCAAACCTTCCTGGCCTCATGAGGCCCCCACACCATTCAGGAAGAGGCCATGCTGGACAAAAACTCTAGCCTGAGGCACGTCTCAGAGTTGAAATGACCTCAGTGCAGGAGATCTCGATTCAGCCTCTCAGAGTGGGGCTGCCGTGCCATCGGTCCCAAACCTCACGCTAGCTTCTGTTTCCAGACTTCCTTCCTCACACTCCTGGCAAACAAGCCCTCCGGACTAGGAACTCCAGAACCACAACCCAGCCCAGGGTCTGCCCAAGGGAAGAAAAACGTTTCCCTGTGGGGCTCTCTCCAGAAAACCCAGATGAGGATCAACCTGCTCGGGCCTCGACGGTACCCGAACTGGATAGGCTGCTCTGGGCACTCATGCTCTGTCTGACACAGCCTGAAGCCAGACGTCCAGACAGACAAGGAGACAGCTGGCCGCACACCCAGCACTTCGGACACGCCATGGTCTTATGCCGTCACCTCTTCCTAACCTTGGTTTTCAGATATCTGAACCTAGACATTATATCAATTCTCCACACAGCTGGGTATCGCAAGCACAACACAGAACTCCTCCTTCCCCGTGGCTGTAAAGCTTGCTCTTGACATGGAGTCACACCTTCAGGGTGGGAGAAACCTTCCTGGTCCCTGATGCCACGCCCAAACTTGAGTGCTGCTTGGGCACAAATTCACACTCTGACCCTCAGCATGAGCCCCATGTCAAAGAAAGGCCTGTCAGGGCCTGGGCCAAGAGCCCGCATATGGGGCTTGCCAAGCCCCTATGCACCCAATCCTCACCAGTGTTTGAGTTTTCCAGTCGCCCCGCCCGTACCTGGGGCTCTGCTCTGGAATCCCTTTCTTGGAGAGACACATGAGCCAGACAACACGACTCCACCCTTCCCACAAAATGACCCCAAACTCTTGGGAGCTGGGACAAATCCCCAGAGAGGGATACTCGTCCACAGTCCCTGAGGCCACCCCTCCAATCCACGGCTATCTCGGACACAACATCCAGAGACAAAAGCCTGAAGGAACGCCTCCCACTCGCCCTTGTTTTAGAGGCCCAGGAGCTCCCTCTCGGGCTGTACATCCGGCCTGCCATACCCTAGGCGCCACTCATAAGCTGAGTTTGTGTTTTCAGACTTCTGTGCCCTCAGCCTGGACCCACACAACCGCCAGGCTAGGGCCTCTGGAGCCACAGCGAAAGATTGTGCCTGCCCTCTCCAAGGAAATTGTGCCCAATCCATTGACCACAACCCTACAGGTTAGGGAAAAGCTCCAAGGCCCCTGAGTCCATCAATAGTGTAGGCCACCCTGGACTAAGTGGGGCTATCTGACACCAGCGGAGCAACTATCTCCACTTAGACTCTCAGACAGTGTCCCCAGAGACAGAAGGTTGAAATGGACAGGCCCCCAGGCCCTAATCTGAACCTTAGCTCTGGTTTCCATGTGTCCGTCCTCAGAGGTCTGTTTTCGTAGACCAGCACACGGGGCTTTATTGAGGCACCAAACCAAACCTCTCTCGTCTCCACATTGGGAGCTTACTTACTGGGGATGTATCAAACCCTTCAGGTAGGAGAGTTCCGCAGGGCCACTGAACAACCAGCACATTCCAAGGTTTCCATGGACCCAAACGCACATTATGACGCATCCTCAGGAGAGGCCATTTCAACTCAGCCCCCAGGTTAGCGTGCCCCAGAGGCAACAGATCAAACATATCTTGTGGCTAATGGCCAATGGGAATGCGAGGCATGCTGTACAGGGATCCATCCTTCGAACCGTGCTCTCCAGTCCTTCCGTATGGTATGTCCTGGAGCCATGCAACAGGACTCGAATGTCCCACAGAAGTAAACCTGGTGGTTTGGGGCAACCTCCAAACTCAGCGTGGGAAAACTTCCTTGGCCTCATGAGGCCCCCGCTTCATGAAGGTGCCATCATGGACACATACTCCAGCCTCAGCCAACGTCTGATCCTCAGCCTGACTTCAGATGCAGGAGATTTTGATTCAGCCTCTGCCTAGTGGGCCTGCTCTGCCCTTGGCTCCAATCCTCACTTTAGCTTGTGTTCCTAGACTTCCGTCCTCACACTCCTGGCCCACAAACCCTCCCTACTGGGAATTCTGGGGCCACAATGAAGCACTGTGCCTGCCTCCCAGGAGAAAAACCTTGTCTATGGCGCTTCCCAGAAACCCCAAATGAGGATCAAACTGCTTGGCCCTCGGCAACACCCCAATTGCATAGGCTACCTTAAACACTGATGCTCTGTCGCAAATAGCCTGAGCCCAGACCTTCCAACAGACACGGACACAGCTGGCTGCACACCCAGCACATTGGACCCGCCACTGCCTTAGGCCACCATCCATTCCCAACCTGGGTTTTCAGTCATCAGAACCTAGACCTTATCTCCAATCCCTGCACAGGGGGGAACCTGATGAACAAGTCAGAACCCCTCTTTCCCCATGGCAAGAAACCTTGCTGCTGGCAGTGAGTCAAACCTTCAGTGTAGGAGAAAACGGCATGGCCCATGAGGCCACGCCCATGTGTGAGGGCCGCCTTGGGCACAAACACACATTGTGACCCTCAGCGTGAGTACCTTATTCAAGTAACGCCTCTCAGTGATTGGACCAAGAGCCCGCATATGTGGCTTGCCATGCCCATAGGCACGCAGGACTAACTAGATGGTGTGTATTCCAGTTGAGGGAACCCACTGCTGTGCTCTAGAGTCCCTCTCCTGGGGGGTCCCCTGTGGCATAAAACAGTACTCTTCCCTTCCCACAGAATGAACCCAAACACTTGGGAGCTTGGACAATCCCCCGAGAGGAAGGCTCTTCCTCGGCCCCTGAAGCAACCCCTACCCTGAACGGCCACTGTGAACGCAACACCCAGAGACAAAAGCCTGAGCGACTGCCTCCCACTTGCCCTCCTTTGATATCCAGAGGATCTACCCTCTCGGACTGGAGATCAGGCCTGCCATTACCTTGGCCCCTACCTGAGCCAAGTTTGCTTTTTCAGACATCTGTCCCCACAGCCCTGGCAAACACAGCCTCTAGGCTGGGTCCTATGGAGCCATACCACAGGACCATGCCTGCTCTCTCCTGGGAAACTCTGTCCATTCCTTTGGCCACACACCTCCAGAATATGAGAAACCTCAAGGCCCCCGAGGACATACCATTACGGGGAGCCTCCCTGCACACACAGGGGCCTTCGGACACAAGCTGAGCTGCTACCTCCATGAAGGCATGCACACAGATGTCAACAGAGATAGAAGGTTGAGCCCGACAGGCCCTTAGGCCCTAATCTCAACTCTTGCTTTGTTTTCCAGGTGTCACTCCTCATAAGCTTTGGTTCGAAGAACAGGATATGGGGCTTTCCTGAGGCACTGAACAGAACTTCTCTCGTCTCCACATGGGAAGCTTCCTTGTTGGAGCCGTGTCAAACACCTCAGGTTGGAGAATCCTGCAGAGTCCCTGAGCCACCTCCACATTCCAAGGTCTCCCAGGCCACCAAGCCACAGTAGGACTCATCTTCAGGAGAGTCCATTTCAACTCTCCCCTCTGGGTAGCTCACCCAGGAGCCCGCAGATTGAGCCTGCCTTGTCCTGACTAAAGAGTGGGAATATGAGGTGGCGTTCCCAGGCATCCATGCTTAGACACCTGCTCTCGAGTCTTTCCGTATGGGGCCTCCTGGAACCATCCAATAGCACTCGACTTTCGTGCAGAAGGAAACCTTGAGGTTTGGAGTAGTTCACAAATCCCATCGTATGCAAACCTTCCTGGCCTCATGAGGCCCCCACACCATTCAGGAAGAGGCCATGCTGGACAAAAACTCTAGCCTGAGGCACGTCTCAGAGTTGAAATGACCTCAGTGCAGGAGATCTCGATTCAGCCTCTCAGAGTGGGCCTGCCGTGCCATCGGTCCCAAACATCACGCTAGCTTGTGTTTTCAGACTTCCTTCCTCACACTCCTGGCAAACAAGCCCTCCGGACTAGGAACTCCAGAACCACAACCCAGCCCAGGGTCTGCCCAAGGGAAGAAAAACGTTTCCCTGTGGGGCTCTCTCCAGAAAACCCAGATGAGGATCAACCTGCTCGGTACTCGACGGTACCCGAACTGGATAGGCTGCTCTGGGCACTCATGCTCTGTCTGACACAGCCTGAAGCCAGACGTCCAGACAGACAAGGAGACAGCTGGCCGCACACCCAGCACTTCGGACACGCCATGGTCTTATGCTGTCACCTCTTCCTAACCTTGGTTTTCAGATATCTGAACCTAGACATTATATCAATTCTCCACACAGCTGGGTATCGCAAGCACAACACAGAACTCCTCCTTCCCCGTGGCTGTAAAGCTTGCTCTTGGCATGGAGTCACACCTTCAGGGTGGGAGAAACCTTCCTGGTCCCTGATGCCACGCCCAAACTTGAGTGCTGCTTGGGCACAAATTCACACTCTGACCCTCAGCATGAGCCCCATGTCAAAGAAAGGCCTGTCAAGGCCTGGGCCAAGAGACCGCATATGGGGCTTGCCAAGCCCCTATGCACCCAATCCTCACCAGTGTTTGAGATTTCCAGTCGCCCCGCCCGTACCTGGGGCTCTGCTCTGGAATCCCTTTCTTGGAGAGACACGTGAGCCAGACAACACTTTTCCACCCTTCCCACAAAATGACCCCAAACTCTTGGGAGCTGGGACAAATCCCCAGAGAGGGATACTCGTCCACAGTCCCTGAGGCCACCCCTCCAATCCACGGCTATCTCGGACACAACATTCAGAGACAAAAGGCTGAAGGAACGCCTCCCCCTCGCCCTTGTTTCAGAGGCCCAGGAGCTCCCTCTCGGGCTGTACAACCGGCCTGCCATACCCTAGGCGCCACTCATAAGCTGAGTTTGTGTTTTCAGACTTCTGTGCCCTCAGCCTGGACCCACACAACCGCCAGGCTAGGGCCTCTGGAGCCACAGCGAAAGATTGTGCCTGCCCTCTCCAAGGAAATTGTGCCCAATCCAATGACCACAACCCTACAGGTTAGGGAAAAGCTCCAAGGCCCCTGAGGCCATCAATAGTGTAGGCCACCCTGGACTAAGAGGGGCTCTCTGACACCAGCGGAGCAACTATCTCCACTTAGTCTCTCAGACAGTGTCCCCAGAGACAGAAGGTTAAAATGGACAGGCCCCCAGGCCCTAATCTGAAAGTTAGCTCTGGTTTCCATGTGTCCGTCCTCAGAGGTCTGTTTTCGTAGACCAGCACACGGGGCTTTTCTGAGGCACCAAACCAAACCTCTCTCGTCTCCACATGGGGAGCTTACTTACTGGGGATGTATCAAACCCTTCAGGTAGGAGAGTTCCGCAGGGCCACTGAACAACCAGCACATTCCAAGGTTTCCATGGACCCAAACGCACATTATGACGCATCCTCAGGAGAGGCCACTTCAACTCAGCCCCCTGGTTAGCGTGCCCCAGAGGCAGCAGATCAAACATATCTTGTGGCTAATGGCCAATGGGAATGCGAGGCATGCTGTACAGGGATCCATCCTTCGAACCGTGCTCTCCAGTCCTTCTGTATGGTATGTCCTGGAGCCATGCAACAGGACTCGAATGTCCCACAGAAGGAAACCTGGTGGTTTGGTGCAATCTCCAAACTCAGCGTGGGAAAACTTCCTTGGCCTCATGAGGCCCCCGCTTCATGAAGGTGCCATCATGGACACATACTCCAGCCTCAGCCAACGTCTGATCCTCAGCCTGACTTCAGATGCAGGAGATTTTGATTCAGCCTCTGCCTAGTGGGCCTGCTCTGCCCTTGGCTCCAATCCTCACTTTAGCTTGTGTTCCTAGACTTCCGTCCTCACACTCCTGGCCCACAAACCCTCCCTTCTGGGAATTCTGGGGCCACAATGAAGAACTCCGCCTGCCTCCCAGGAGAAAAACTTTGTCTATGTTGCTGCCCAGAAACCCCAAATGAGGATCAAACTGCTTGCCCCTCGGCAACACCCCAATTGCATAGGCTACCTTAAACACTGATGCTCTGTCGCAAATAGCCTGAGCCCAGACCTTCCAACAGACACCGACACAGCTGGCTGCACACCCAGCACATTGGACCCGCCACTGCCTTAGGCCACCATCCATTCCCAACCTGGGTTTTCAGTCATCAGAACCTAGACCTTATCTCCAATCCCTGCACAGGGGGGAACCTGATGCACAAGTCAGAACCCCTCTTTCCCCATGGCAAGAAACCTTGCTGCTGGCAGTGAGTCAAACCTTCAGTGTAGGAGAAAACGGCATGGCCCATGAGGCCACGCCCATGTGTGAGGGCCGCCTTGGGCACAAACACACATTGTGACCCTCAGCGTGAGTACCTTATTCAAGTAACGACTCTCAGTGATTGGACCAAGAGCCCGCATATGTGGCTTGCCATGCCCATAGGCACGCAGGACTAACTAGATGGTGTGTATTCCAGTTGAGGGAACCCACTGCTGTGCTCTAGAGTCCCTCTCCTGGGGGGTCCCCTGTGGCATAAAACAGTACTCTTCCCTTCCCACAGAATGAACCCAAACACTTGGGAGCTTGGACAATCCCCCGAGAGGAAGGCTCTTCCTCGGCCCCTGAAGCAACCCGTACCCTGAACGGCCACTGTGAACGCAACACCCAGAGACAAAAGCCTGAGCGACTGCCTCCCACTTGCCCTCCTTTGATATCCAGAGGATCTCCCCTCTCGGGCTGGAGATCAGGCCTGCCATTACCTTGGCCCCTACCTGAGCCAAGTTTGCTTTTTCAGACATCTGTCCCCACAGCCCTGGCAAACACAGCCTCTAGGCTGGGTCCTCTGGAGCCATACCACAGGACCATGCCTGCTCTCTCCTGGGAAACTCTGTCCATTCCTTTGGCCACACACCTCCAGAATATGAGAAACCTCAAGGCCCCCGAGGACATACCATTACCGGGAGCCTCCCTGCACACACAGGGGCCTTCGGACACAAGCTGAGCTGCTACCTCCATGAAGGCATGCACACAGATGTCAACAGAGATAGAAGGTTGAGCCCGACAGGCCCTTAGGCCCTAATCTCAACTCTTGCTTTGTTTTCCAGGTGTCACTCCTCAGAGGCTTTGGTTCGAAGAACTGGATATGGGGCTTTCCTGACGCACTGAAGAGAACTTCTCTCGTCTCCACATGGGAAGCTTCCTTGTTGGAGCCGTGTCAAACACCTCAGGTTGGAGAATCCTGCAGAGTCCCTGAGCCACCTCCACATTCCAAGGTCTCCCAGGCCACCAAGCCACAGTAGGACTCATCTTCAGGAGAGTCCATTTCAACTCTCCCCTCTGGGTAGCTCACCCAGGAGCCCGCAGATTGAGCCTGCCTTGTCCTGACTAAAGAGTGGGAATATGAGGTGGCGTTCCCAGGCATCCATGCTTAGACACCTGCTCTCGAGTCTTTCCGTATGGGGCCTCCTGGAACCATCCAATAGCACTCGACCGTCGTGCAGAAGGAAACCTTGAGGTTTGGAGTAGTTCACAAATCCCATCGTAGGCAAACCTTCCTGGCCTCATGAGGCCCCCACACCATTCAGGAGAGGCCATGCTGGACAAAAACTCTAGCCTGAGGAACGTCTCAGAGTTGAAATGACCTCAGTGCAGGAGATCTCGATTCAGCCTCTCAGAGTGGGCCTGCCGTGCCATCGGTCCCAAACCTCACGCTAGCTTGTGTTTTCAGACTTCCTTCCTCACACTCCTGGCAAACAAGCCCTCCGGACTAGGAACTCCAGAACCACAACCCAGCCCAGGGTCTGCCCAAGGGAAGAAAAACGTTTCCCTGTGGGGCTCTCTCCAGAAAACCCAGATGAGGATCAACCTGCTCGGGCCTCGACGGTACCCGAACTGGATAGGCTGCTCTGGGCACTCATGCTCTGTCTGACACAGCCTGAAGCCAGACGTCCAGACAGACAAGGAGACAGCTGGCCGCACACCCAGCACTTCGGACACGCCATGGTCTTATGCCGTCACCTCTTCCTAACCTTGGTTTTCAGATATCTGAACCTAGACATTATATCAATTCTCCACACAGCTGGGTATCGCAAGCACAACACAGAACTCCTCCTTCCCCGTGGCTGTAAAGCTTGCTCTTGGCATGGAGTCACACCTTCAGGGTGGGAGAAACCTTCCTGGTCCCTGATGCCACGCCCAAACTTGAGTGCTGCTTGGGCACAAATTCACACTCTGACCCTCAGCATGAGCCCCATGTCAAAGAAAGGCCTGTCAGGGCCTGGGCCAAGAGCCCGCATATGGGGCTTGCCAAGCCCCTATGCACCCAATCCTCACCAGTGTTTGAGTTTTCCAGTCGCCCCGCCCGTACCTGGGGCTCTGCTCTGGAATCCCTTTCTTGGAGAGACACATGAGCCAGACAACACGACTCCACCCTTCCCACAAAATGACCCCAAACTCTTGGGAGCTGGGACAAATCGCCAGAGAGGGATACTCGTCCACAGTCCCTGAGGCCACCCCTCCAATCCACGGCTATCTCGGACACAACATCCAGAGACAAAAGGCTGAAGGAACGCCTCCCGCTCGCCCTTGTTTCAGAGGCCCAGGAGCTCCCTCTCGGGCTGTACATCCGGCCTGCCATACCCTAGGCGCCACTCATAAGCTGAGTTTGTGTTTTCAGACTTCTGTGCCCTCAGCCTGGACCCACACAACCGCCAGGCTAGGGCCTCTGGAGCCACAGCGAAAGATTGTGCCTGCCCTCTCCAAGGAAATTGTGCCCAATCCATTGACCACAACCCTACAGGTTAGGGAAAAGCTCCAAGGCCCCTGAGGCCATCAATAGTGTAGGCCACCCTGGACTAAGAGGGGCTCTCTGACACCAGCGGAGCAACTATCTCCACTTAGACTCTCAGACAGTGTCCCCAGAGACAGAAGGTTGAAATGGACAGGCCCCCAGGCCCTAATCTGAACCTTAGCTCTGGTTTCCATGTGTCCGTCCTCAGAGGTCTGTTTTCGTAGACCAGCACACGGGGCTTTTCTGAGGCACCAAACCAAACCTCTCTCGTCTCCACATGGGGAGCTTACTTACTGGGGATGTATCAAACCCTTCAGGTAGGAGTGTTCCGCAGGGCCACTGAACAACCAGCACATTCCAAGGTTTCCATAGACCCAAACGCACATTATGACGCATCCTCAGGAGAGGCCATTTCAACTCAGCCCCCTGGTTAGCGTGCCCCAGAGGCAGCAGATCAAACATATCTTGTGGCTAATGGCCAATGGGAATGCGAGGCATGCTGTACAGGGATCCATCCTTCGAACCGTGCTCTCCAGTCCTTCCGTATGGTATGTCCTGGAGCCATGCAACAGGACTCGAATGTCCCACAGAAGTAAACCTGGTGGTTTGGGGCAACCTCCAAACTCAGCGTGGGAAAACTTCCTTGGCCTCATGAGGCCCCCGCTTCATGAAGGTGCCATCATGGACACATACTCCAGCCTCAGCCAACGTCTGATCCTCAGCCTGACTTCAGATGCAGGAGATTTTGATTCAGCCTCTGCCTAGTGGGCCTGCTCTGCCCTTGGCTCCAATCCTCACTTTAGCTTGTGTTCCTAGACTTCCGTCCTCACACTCCTGGCCCACAAACCCTCCCTACTGGGAATTCTGGGGCCACAATGAAGCACTGTGCCTGCCTCCCAGGAGAAAAACCTTGTCTATGGTGCTGCCCAGAAACCCCAAATGAGGATCAAACTGCTTGGCCCTCGGCAACACCCCAATTGCATAGGCTACCTTAAACACTGATGCTCTGTCGCAAATAGCCTGAGCCCAGACCTTCCAACAGACACCGACACAGCTGGCTGCACACCCAGCACATTGGACCCGCCACTGCCTTAGTCCACCATCCATTCCCAACCTGGGTTTTCAGTCATCGGAACCTAGACCTTATCTCCAATCCCTGCACAGGGGGGAACCTGATGCACAAGTCAGAACCCCTCTTTCCACATGGCAAGAAACCTTGCTGCTGGCAGTGAGTCAAACCTTCAGTGTAGGAGAAAACGGCATGGCCCATGAGGCCACGCCCATGTGTGAGGGCCGCCTTGGGCACAAACACACATTGTGACCCTCAGCGTGAGTACCTTATTCAAGTAACGCCTCTCAGTGATTGGACCAAGAGCCCGCATATGTGGCTTGCCATGCCCATAGGCAGGCAGGACTAACTAGATGGTGTGTATTCCAGTTGAGGGAACCCACTGCTGTGCTCTAGAGTCCCTCTCCTGGGGGGTCCCCTGTGGCAGAAAACAGTACTCTTCCCTTCCCACAGAATGAACCCAAACACTTGGGAGCTTGGACAATCCCCCGAGAGGAAGGCTCTTCCTCGGCCCCTGAAGCAACCCTTACCCTGAACGGCCACTGTGAACGCAACACCCAGAGACAAAAGCCTGAGCGACTGCCTCCCACTTGCCCTCCTTTGATATCCAGAGGATCTCCCCTCTCGGACTGGAGATCAGGCCTGCCATTACCTTGGGCCCTACCTGAGCCAAGTTTGCTTTTTCAGACATCTGTCCCCACAGCCCTGGCAAACACAGCCTCTAGGCTGGGTCCTCTGGAGCCATACCACAGGACCATGCCTGCTCTCTCCTGGGAAACTCTGTCCATTCCTTTGGCCACACACCTCCAGAATATGAGAAACCTCAAGGCCCCCGAGGACATACCATTACCGGGAGCCTCCCTGCACACACAGGGGCCTTTGGACACAAGCTGAGCTGCTACCTCCATGAAGGCATGCACACAGATGTCAACAGAGATAGAAGGTTGAGCCCGACAGGCCCTTAGGCCCTAATCTCAACTCTTGCTTTGTTTTCCAGGTGTCACTCCTCAGAGGCTTTGGTTCGAAGAACAGGATATGGGGCTTTCCTGAGGCACTGAACAGAACTTCTCTCGTCTCCACATGGGAAGCTTCCTTGTTGGAGCCGTGTCAAACACCTCAGGTTGGAGTATCCTGCAGAGTCCCTGAGCCACCTCCACATTCCAAGTTCTCCCAGGCCACCAAGCCACAGTAGGACTCATCTTCAGGAGAGTCCATTTCAACTCTCCCCTCTGGGTAGCTCACCCAGGAGCCCGCAGATTGAGCCTGCCTTGTCCTGACTAAAGAGTGGGAATATGAGGTGGCGTTCCCAGGCATCCATGCTTAGACACCTGCTCTCGAGTCTTTCCGTATGGGGCCTCCTGGAACCATCCAATAGCACTCGACTTTCGTGCAGAAGGAAACCTTGAGGTTTGGAGTAGTTCACAAATCCCATCGTATGCAAACCTTCCTGGCCTCATGAGGCCCCCACACCATTCAGGAAGAGGCCGTGCTGGACAAAAACTCTAGCCTGAGGCAGGTCTCAGAGTTGAAATGACCTCAGTGCAGGAGATCTCGATTCAGCCTCTCAGAGTGGGGCTGTCGTGCCATCGGTCCCAAACCTCACGCTAGCTTGTGTTTTCAGACTTCCTTCCTCACACTCCTGGCAAACAAGCCCTCCGGACTAGGAACTCCAGAACCACAACCCAGCCCAGGGTCTGCCCAAGGGAAGAAAAACGTTTCCCTGTGGGGCTCTCTCCAGAAAACCCAGATGAGGATCAACCTGCTCGGGCCTCGACGGTACCCGAACTGGATAGGCTGCTCTGGGCACTCATGCTCTGTCTGACACAGCCTGAAGCCAGACGTCCAGACAGACAAGGAGACAGCTGGCCGCACACCCAGCACTTCGGACACGCCATGGTCTTATGCCGTCACCTCTTCCTAACCTTGGTTTTCAGATATCTGAACCTAGACATTATATCAATTCTCCACACAACTGGGTATCGCAAGCACAACACAGAACTCCTCCTTCCCCGTGGCTGTAAAGCTTGCTCTTGGCATGGAGTCACACCTTCAGGGTGGGAGAAACCTTCCTGGTCCCTGATGCCACGCCCAAACTTGAGTGCTGCTTGGGCACAAATTCACACTCTGACCCTCAGCATGAGCCCCATGTCAAAGAAAGGCCTGTCAGGGCCTGGGCCAAGAGCCCGCATATGGGGCTTGCCAATCCCCTATGCACCCAATCCTCACCAGTGTTTGAGTTTTCCAGTCGCCCCGCCCGTACCTGGGGCTCTGCTCTGGAATCCCTTTCTTGGAGAGACACCTGAGCCAGACAACACGACTCCACCCTTCCCACAAAATGACCCCAAACTCTTGGGAGCTGGGACAAATCCCCAGAGAGGGATACTCGTCCACAGTCCCTGAGGCCACCCCTCCAATCCACGGCTATCTCGGACACAACATCCAGAGACAAAAGCCTGAAGGAACGCCTCCCCCTCGCCCTTGTTTCAGAGGCCCAGGAGCTCCCTCTCGGGCTGTACATCCGGCCTGCCATACCCTAGGCGCCACTCATAAGCTGAGTTTGTGTTTTCAGACTTCTGTGCCCTCAGCCTGGACCCACACAACCGCCAGGCTAGGGCCTCTGGAGCCACAGCGAAAGATTGTGCCTGCCCTCTCCAAGGAAATTGTGCCCAATCCATTGACCACAACCCTACAGGTTAGGGAAAAGCTCCAAGGCCCCTGAGGCCATCAATAGTGTAGGCCACCCTGGACTAAGAGGGGCTCTCTGACACCAGCGGAGCAACTATCTCCACTTAGACTCTCAGACAGTGTCCCCAGAGACAGAAGGTTGAAATGGACAGGCCCCCAGGCCCTAATCTGAACCTTAGCTTTGGTTTCCATGTGTCCGTCCTCAGAGGTCTGTTTTCGTAGACCAGCACACGGGGCTTTTCTGAGGCACCAAACCAAACCTCTCTCGCCTCCACATGGGGAGCTTACTTACTGGGGATGTATCAAACCCTTCAGGTAGGAGAGTTCCGCAGGGCCACTGAACAACCAGCACATTCCAAGGTTTCCATGGACCCAAACGCACATTATGACGCATCCTCAGGAGAGGCCATTTCAACTCAGCCCCCTGGTTAGCGTGCCCCAGAGGCAGCAGATCAAACATATCTTGTGGCTAATGGCCAATGGGAATGCGAGGCATGCTGTACAGGGATCCATCCTTCGAACCGTGCTCTCCAGTCCTTCCGTATGGTATGTCCTGGAGCCATGCAACAGGACTCGAATGTCCCACAGAAGGAAACCTGGTGGTTTGGGGCAACCTCCAAACTCAGCGTGGGAAAACTTCCTTGGCCTCATGAGGCCCCCGCTTCATGAAGGTGCCATCATGGACACATACTCCAGCCTCAGCCAACGTCTGATCCTCAGCCTGACTTCAGATGCAGGAGATTTTGATTCAGCCTCTGCCTAGTGGGCCTGCTCTGCCCTTGGCTCCAATCCTCACTTTAGCTTGTGTTCCTAGACTTCCGTCCTCACACTCCTGGCCCACAAACCCTCCCTACTGGGAATTCTGGGGCCACAATGAAGCACTCCGCCTGCCTCCCAGGAGAAAAACTTTGTCTATGGTGCTGCCCAGAAACCCCAAATGAGGATCAAACTGCTTGGCCCTCGGCAACACCCCAATTGCATAGGCTACCTTAAACACTGATGCTCTGTCGCAAATAGCCTGAGCCCAGACCTTCCAACAGACACCGACACATCTGGCTGCACACCCAGCACATTGGACTCGCCACTGCCTTAGGCCACCATCCATTCCCAACCTGGGTTTTCAGTCATCAGAACCTAGACCTTATCTCCAATCCCTGCACAGGGGGGAACCTGATGCACAAGTCAGAACCCCTCCTTCCCCATGGCAAGAAACCTTGCTGCTGGCAGTGAGTCAAACCTTCAGTGTAGGAGAAAACGGCATGGCCCATGAGGCCACGCCCATGTGTGAGGGCCGCCTTGGGCACAAACACACATTGTGACCCTCAGCGTGAGTACCTTATTCAAGTAACGCCTCTCAGTGATTGGACCAAGAGCCCGCATATGTGGCTTGCCATGCCCATAGCCACGCAGGACTAACTAGATGGTGTGTATTCCAGTTGAGGGAACCCACTGCTGTGCTCTAGAGTCCCTCTCCTGGGGGGTCCCCTGTGGCAGAAAACAGTACTCTTCCCTTCCCACAGAATGAACCCAAACACTTGGGAGCTTGGACAATCCCCCGAGAGGAAGGCTCTTCCTCGGCCCCTGAAGCAACCCCTACCCTGAACGGCCACTGTGAACGCAACACCCAGAGACAAAAGCCTGAGCGACTGCCTCCCACTTGCCCTCCTTTGATATCCAGAGGATCTCCCCTCTCGGGCTGGAGATCAGGCCTGCCATTACCTTGGCCCCTACCTGAGCCAAGTTTGCTTTTTCAGACATCTGTCCCCACAGCCCTGGCAAACACAGCCTCTAGGCTGGGTCCTCTGGAGCCATACCACAGGACCATGCCTGCTCTCTCCTGGGAAACTCTGTCCATTCCTTTGGCCACACACCTCCAGAATATGAGAAACCTCAAGGCCCCCGAGGACATACCATTACCGGGAGCCTCCCTGCACACACAGGGGCCTTCGGACACAAGCGGAGCTGCTACCTCCATGAAGGCATGCACACAGATGTCAACAGAGATAGAAGGTTGAGCCCGACAGGCCCTTAGGCCCTAATCTCAACTCTTGCTTTGTTTTCCAGGTGTCACTCCTCAGAGGCTTTGGTTCGAAGAACAGGATATGGGGCTTTCCTGAGGCACTGAACAGAACTTCTCTCGTCTCCACATGGGAAGCTTCCTTGTTGGAGCCGTGTCAAACACCTCAGGTTGGAGAATCCTGCAGAGTCCCTGAGCCACCTCCACATTCCAAGGTCTCCCAGGCCACCAAGCCACAGTAGGACTCATCTTCAGGAGAGTCCATTTCAACTCTCCCCTCTGGGTAGCTCACCCAGGAGCCCGCAGATTGAGCCTGCCTTGTCCTGACTAAAGAGTGGGAATATGAGGGGGCGTTCCCAGGCATCCATGCTTAGACACCTGCTCTCGAGTCTTTCCGTATGGGGCCTCCTGGAACCATCCAATAGCACTCGACTTTCGTGCAGAAGGAAACCTTGAGGTTTGGAGTAGTTCACAAATCCCATCGTAGGCAAACCTTCCTGGCCTCATGAGGCCCCCACACCATTCAGGAAGAGGCCGTGCTGGACAAAAACTCTAGCCTGAGGCACGTCTCAGAGTTGAAATGACCTCAGTGCAGGAGATCTCGATTCAGCCTCTCAGAGTGGGCCTGCCGTGCCATCGGTCCCAAACCTCACGCTAGCTTGTGTTTTCAGACTTCCTTCCTCACACTCCTGGCAAACAAGCCCTCCGGACTAGGAACTCCAGAACCACAACCCAGCCCAGGGTCTGCCCAAGGGAAGAAAAACGTTTCCCTGTGGGGCTCTCTCCAGAAAACCCAGATGAGGATCAACATGCTCGGGCCTCGACGGTACCCGAACTGGATAGGCTGCTCTGGGCACTCATGCTCTGTCTGACACAGCCTGAAGCCAGACGTCCAGACAGACAAGGAGACAGCTGGCCGCACACCCAGCACTTCGGACACGCCATGGTCTTATGCCGTCACCTCTTCCTAACCTTGGTTTTCAGATATCTGAACCTAGACATTATATCAATTCTCCACACAGCTGGGTATCGCAAGCACAACACAGAACTCCTCCTTCCCCGTGGCTGTAAAGCTTGCTCTTGGCATGGAGTCACACCTTCAGGGTGGGAGAAACCTTCCTGGTCCCTGATGCCACGCCCAAACTTGAGTGCTGCTTGGGCACAAATTCACACTCTGACCCTCAGCATGAGCCCCATGTCAAAGAAAGGCCTGTCAGGGCCTGGGCCAAGAGCCCGCATATGGGGCTTGCCAAGCCCCTATGCACCCAATCCTCACCAGTGTTTGAGTTTTCCAAACGCCCCGCCCGTACCTGGGGCTCTGCTCTGGAATCCCTTTCTTGGAGAGACACGTGAGCCAGACAACACGACTCCACCCTTCCCACAAAATGACCCCAAACTCTTGGGAGCTGGGACAAATCCCCAGAGAGGGATACTCGTCCACAGTCCCTGAGGCCACCCCTCCAATCCACGGCTATCTCGGACACAACATCCAGAGACAAAAGCCTGAAGGAACGCCTCCCCCTCGCCCTTGTTTCAGAGGCCCAGGAGCTCCCTCTCGGGCTGTACATCCGGCCTGCCATACCCTAGGCGCCACTCATAAGCTGAGTTTGTGTTTTCAGACTTCTGTGCCCTCAGCCTGGACCCACACAACCGCCAGGCTAGGGCCTCTGGAGCCACAGCGAAAGATTGTGCCTGCCCTCTCCAAGGAAATTGTGCCCAATCTATTGACCACAACCCTACAGGTTAGGGAAAAGCTCCAAGGCCCCTGACGCCATCAATAGTGTAGGCCACCCTGGACTAAGAGGGGCTCTCTGACACCAGCGGAGCAACTATCTCCACTTAGACTCTCAGACAGTGTCCCCAGAGACAGAAGGTTGAAATGGACAGGCCCCCAGGCCCAAATCTGAACCTTAGCTTTGGTTTCCATGTGTCCGTCCTCAGAGTTCTGTATTCGTAGACCAGCACACGGGACTTTTCTGAGGCACCAAACCAAACCTCTCTCGCCTCCACATGGGGAGCTTACTTACTGGGGATGTATCAATCCCTTCAGGTAGGAGAGTTCCGCAGGGCCACTGAACAACCAGCACATTCCAAGGTTTCCATGGACCCAAACGCACATTATGACGCATCCTCAGGAGAGGCCATTTCAACTCAGCCCCCTGGTTAGCGTGCCCCAGAGGCAGCAGATCAAACATATCTTGTGGCTAATGGCCAATGGGAATGCGAGGCATGCTGTACAGGGATCCATCCTTCGAACCGTGCTCTCCAGTCCTTCCGTATGGTATGTCCTGGAGCCATGCAACAGGACTCGAATGTCCCACAGAAGGAAACCTGGTGGTTTGGGGCAACCTCCAAACTCAGCGTGGGAAAACTTCCTTGGCCTCATGAGGCCCCCGCTTCATGAAGGTGCCATCATGGACACATACTCCAGCCTCAGCCAACGTCTGATCCTCAGCCTGACTTCAGATGCAGGAGATTTTGATTCAGCCTCTGCCTAGTGGGCCTGCTCTGCCCTTGGCTCCAATCCTCACTTTAGCTTGTGTTCCTAGACTTCCGTCCTCACACTCCTGGCCCACAAACCCTCCCTACTGGGAATTCTGGGGCCACAATGAAGCACTCCGCCTGCCTCCCAGGAGAAAAACTTTGTCTATGGTGCTGCCCAGAAACCCCAAATGAGGATCAAACTGCTTGGCCCTCGGCAACACCCCAATTGCATAGGCTACCTTAAACACTGATGCTCTGTCGCAAATAGCCTGAGCCCAGACCTTCCAACAGACACCGACACAGCTGGCTGCACACCCAGCACATTGGACCCGCCACTGCCTTAGGCCACCATCCATTCCCAACCTGGGTTTTCAGTCATCAGAACCTAGACCTTATCTCCAATCCCTGCACAGGGGGGAATCTGATGCACAAGTCAGAACCCCTCCTTCCCCATGGCAAGAAACCTTGCTGCTGGCAGTGAGTCAAACCTTCAGTGTAGGAGAAAACGGCATGGCCCATGAGGCCACGCCCATGTGTGAGGGCCGCCTTGGGCACAAACACACATTGTGACCCTCAGCGTGAGTACCTTATTCAAGTAACACCTCTCAGTGATTGGACCAAGAGCCCGCATATGTGGCTTGCCATGCCCATAGCCACGCAGGTCTAACTAGATGGTGTGTATTCCAGTTGAGGGAACCCACTGCTGTGCTCTAGAGTCCCTCTCCTAGGGGGTCCCCTGTGGCAGAAAACAGTACTCTTCCCTTCCCACAGAATGAACCCAAACACTTGGGAGCTTGGACAATCCCCCGAGAGGAAGGCTCTTCCTCGGCCCCTGAAGCAACCCCTACCCTGAACGGCCACTGTGAACGCAACACCCAGAGACAAAAGCCTGAGCGACTGCCTCCCACTTGCCCTCCTTTGATATCCAGAGGATCTCCCCTCTCGGACTGGAGATCAGGCCTGCCATTACCTTGGCCCCTACCTGAGCCAAGTTTGCTTTTTCAGACATCTGTCCCGACAGCCCTGGCAAACACTGCCTCTAGGCTGGGTCCTCTGGAGCCATACCACAGGACCATGCCTGCTCTCTCCTGGGAAACTCTGTCCATTCCTTTGGCCACACACCTCCAGAATATGAGAAACCTCAAGGCCCCCGAGGACATACCATTACCGGGAGCCTCCCTGCACACACCGGGGCCTTCGGACACAAGCTGAGCTGCTACCTCCATGAAGGCATGCACACAGATGTCAACAGAGATAGAAGGTTGAGCCCGACAGGCCCTTAGGCCCTAATCTCAACCCTTCTTTGTTTTCCAGGTGTCACTCCTCAGAGGCTTTGGTTCGAAGAACAGGATATGGGGCTTTCCTGAGGCACTGAACAGAACTTCTCTCGTCTCCACATGGGAAGCTTCCTTGTTGGAGCCGTGTCAAACACCTCAGGTTGGAGAATCCTGCAGAGTCCCTGAGCCACCTCCACATTCCAAGGTCTCCCAGGCCACCAAGCCACAGTAGGACTCATCTTCAGGAGAGTCCATTTCAACTCTCCCCTCTGGGTAGCTCACCCAGGAGCCCGCAGATTGAGCCTGCCTTGTCCTGACTAAAGAGTGGGAATATGAGGTGGCGTTCCCAGGCATCCATGCTTAGACACCTGCTCTCGATTCTTTCCGTATGGGGCCTCCTGGAACCATCCAATAGCACTCGACTTTCGTGCAGAAGGAAACCTTGAGGTTTGGAGTAGTTCACAAGTCCCATCGTAGGCAAACCTTCCTGGCCTCATGAGGCCCCCACACCATTCAGGAAGAGGCCATGCTGGACAAAAACTCTAGCCTGAGGCACGTCTCAGAGTTGAAATGACCTCAGTGCAGGAGATCTCGATTCAGCCTCTCAGAGTGGGCCTGCCGTGCCATCGGTCCCAAACCTCACGCTAGCTTGTGTTTTCAGACTTCCTTCCTCACACTCCTGGCAAACAAGCCCTCCGGACTAGGAACTCCAGAACCACAACCCAGCCCAGGGTCTGCCCAAGGGAAGAAAAACGTTTCCCTGTGGGGCTCTCTCCAGAAAACCCAGATGAGGATCAACCTGCTCGGGCCTCGACGGTACCCGAACTGGATAGGCTGCTCTGGGCACTCATGCTCTGTCTGACACAGCCTGAAGCCAGACGTCCAGACAGACAAGGAGACAGCTGGCCGCACAACCAGCACTTCGGACACGCCATGGTCTTATGCCGTCACCTCTTCCTAACCTTGGTTTTCAGATATCTGAACCTAGACATTATATCAATTCTCCACACAGCTGGGTATCGCAAGCACAACACAGAACTCCTCCTTCCCCGTGGCTGTAAAGCTTGCTCTTGGCATGGAGTCACACCTTCAGGGTGGGAGAAACCTTCCTGGTCCCTGATGCCACGCCCAAACTTGAGTGCTGCTTGGGCACAAATTCACACTCTGACCCTCAGCATGAGCCCCATGTCAAAGAAAGGCCTGTCAGGGCCTGGGCCAAGAGCCCGCATATGGGGCTTGCCAAGCCCCTATGCACCCAATCCTCACCAGTGTTTGAGTTTTCCAGTCGCCCCGCCCGTACCTGGGGCTCTGCTCTGGAATCCCTTTCTTGGAGAGACACGTGAGCCAGACAACACGACTCCACCCTTCCCACAAAATGACCCCAAACTCTTGGGAGCTGGGACAAATCCCCAGAGAGGGATACTCGTCCACAGTCCCTGAGGCCACCCCTCCAATCCACGGCTATCTCGGACACAACATCCAGAGACAAAAGGCTGAAGGAACGCCTCCCCCTCGCCCTTGTTTCAGAGGCCCAGGAGCTCCCTCTCGGGCTGTACATCCGGCCTGCCATACCCTAGGCGCCACTCATAAGCTGAGTTTGTGTTTTCAGACTTCTGTGCCCTCAGCCTGGACCCACACAACCGCCAGGCTAGGGCCTCTGGAGCCACAGCGAAAGATTGTGCCTGCCCTCTCCAAGGAAATTGTGCCCAATCCATTGACCACAACCCTACAGGTTAGGGAAAAGCTCCAAGGCCCCTGAGGCCATCAATAGTGTAGGCCACCCTGGACTAAGAGGGGCTCTCTGACACCAGCGGAGCAACTATCTCCACTTAGACTCTCAGACAGTGTCCCCAGAGACAGAAGGTTGAAATGGACAGGCCCCCAGGCCCTAATCTGAGCCTTAGCTTTGGTTTCCATGTGTCCGTCCTCAGAGGTCTGTATTCGTAGACCAACACACGGGGCTTATCAGAGGCACCAAACCAAACCTCTCTCGCCTCCACATGGGGAGCTTACTTACTGGGGATGTATCAAACCCTTCAGGTAGGAGAGTTCCGCAGGGCCACTGAACAACCAGCACATTCCAAGGTTTCCATGGACCCAAACGCACATTATGACGCATCCTCAGGAGAGGCCATTTCAACTCAGCCCCCTGGTTAGCGTGCCCCAGAGGCAGCAGATCAAACATATCTTGTGGCTAATGGCCAATGGGAATGCGAGGCATGCTGTACAGGGATCCATCCTTCGAACCGTTCTCTCCAGTCCTTCCGTATGGTATGTCCTGGAGCCATGCAACAGGACTCGAATGTCCCACAGAAGGAAACCTGGTGGTTTGGGGCAACCTCCAAACTCAGCGTGGGAAAACTTCCTTGGCCTCATGAGGCCCCCGCTTCATGAAGGTGCCATCATGGACACATACTCCAACCTCAGCCAACGTCTGATCCTCAGCCTGACTTCAGATGCAGGAGATTTTGATTCAGCCTCTGCCTAGTGGGCCTGCTCTGCCCTTGGCTCCAATCCTCACTTTAGCTTTTGTTCCTAGACTTCCGTCCTCACACTCCTGGCCCACAAACCCTCCCTACTGGGAATTCTGGGGCCACAATGAAGCACTCCGCCTGCCTCCCAGGAGAAAAACTTTGTCTATGGTGCTGCCCAGAAACCCCAAATGAGGATCAAACTGCTTGGCCCTCGGCAACACCCCAATTGCATAGGCTACCTTAAACACTGATGCTCTGTCGCAAATAGCCTGAGCCCAGACCTTCCAACAGACACCGACACAGCTGGCTGCACACCCAGCACATTGGACCCGCCACTGCCTTAGGCCACCATCCATTCCCAACCTGGGTTTTCAGTCATCAGAACCTAGACCTTATCTCCAATCCCTGCACAGGGGGGAACCTGATGCACAAGTCAGAACCCCTCCTTCCCCATGGCAAGAAACCTTGCTGCTGGCAGTGAGTCAAACCTTCAGTGTAGGAGAAAACGGCATGGCCCATGAGGCCACGCCCATGTGTGAGGGCCGCCTTGGGCACAAACACACATTGTGACCCTCAGCGTGAGTACCTTATTCAAGTAACGCCTCTCAGTGATTGGACCAAGAGCCCGCATATGTGGCTTGCCATGCCCATAGGCACGCAGGACTAACTAGATGGTGTGTATTCCAGTTGAGGGAACCCACTGCTGTGCTCTAGAGTCCCTCTCCTGGGGGGTCCCCTGTGGCAGAAAACAGTACTCTTCCCTTCCCACAGAATGAACCCAAACACTTGGGAGCTTGGACAATCCCCCGAGAGGAAGGCTCTTCCTCGGCCCCTGAAGCAACCCCTACCCTGAACGGCCACTGTGAACGCAACACCCAGAGACAAAAGCCTGAGCGACTGCCTCCCACTTGCCCTCCTTTGATATCCAGAGGATCTCCCCTCTCGGACTGGAGATCAGGCCTGCCATTACCTTGGCCCCTACCTGAGCCAAGTTTGCTTTTTCAGACATCTGTCCCCACAGCCCTGGCAAACACAGCCTCTAGGCTGGGTCCTCTGGAGCCATACCACAGGACCGTGCCTGCTCTCTCCTGGGAAACTCTGTCCATTCCTTTGGCCACACACCTCCAGAATATGAGAAACCTCAAGGCCCCCGAGGACATACCATTACCGGGAGCTTCCCTGCACACACAGGGGCCTTCGGACACAAGCTGAGCTGCTACCTCCATGAAGGCATGCACACCGATGTCAACAGAGATAGAAGGTTGAGCCGGACAGGCCCTTAGGCCCTAATCTCAACTCTTGCTTTGTTTTCCAGGTGTCACTCCTCAGAGGCTTTGGTTCGAAGAACAGGATATGGGGCTTTCCTGAGGCACTGAACAGAACTTCTCTCGTCTCCACATGGGAAGCTTCCTTGTTGGAGCCGTGTCAAACACCTCAGGTTGGAGAATCCTGCAGAGTCCCTGAGCCACCTCCACATTCCAAGGCCTCCCAGGCCACCAAGCCACAGTAGGACTCATCTTCAGGAGAGTCCATTTCAACTCTCCCCTCTGGGTAGCTCACCCAGGAGCCCGCAGATTGAGCCTGCCTTGTCCTGACTAAAGAGTGGGAATATGAGGTGGCGTTCCCAGGCATCCATGCTTAGACACCTGCTCTCGAGTCTTTCCGTATGGGGCCTCCTGGAACCATCCAATAGCACTCGACTTTCGTGCAGAAGGAAACCTTGAGGTTTGGAGTAGTTCACAAATCCCATCGTAGGCAAACCTTCCTGGCCTCATGAGGCCCCCACACCATTCAGGAAGAGGCCATGCTGGACAAAAACTCTAGCCTGAGGCAAGTCTCAGAGTTGAAATGACCTCAGTGCAGGAGATCTCGATTCAGCCTCTCAGAGTGGGCCTGCCGTGCCATCGGTCCCAAACCTCACGCTAGCTTGTGTTTTCAGACTTCCTTCCTCACACTCCTGGCAAACAAGCCCTCCGGACTAGGAACTCCAGAACCACAAGCCAGGCCAGGGTCTGCCCAAGGGAAGAAAAACGTTTCCCTGTGGGGCTCTCTCCAGAAAACCCAGATGAGGATCAACCTGCTCGGGCCTCGACCGGTACCCGAACTGGATAGGCTGCTCTGGGCACTCATGCTCTGTCTGACACAGCCTGAAGCCAGACGTCCAGGAAGACAAGGAGACAGCTGGCCGCACACCCAGCACTTCGGACACGCCATGGTCTTATGCCGTCACCTCTTCCTAACCTTGGTTTTCAGATATCTGAACCTAGACATTATATCAATTCTCCACACAGCTGGGTATCGCAAGCACAACACAGAACTCCTCCTTCCCCGTGGCTGTAAAGCTTGCTCTTGGCATGGAGTCACACCTTCAGGGTGGGATAAACCTTCCTGGTCCCTGATGCCACGCCCAAACTTGAGTGCTGCTTGGGCACAAATTCACACTCTGACCCTCAGCATGAGCCCCATGTCAAAGAAAGGCCTGTCAGGGCCTGGGCCAAGAGCCCGCATATGGGGCTTGCCAAGCCCCTATGCACCCAATCCTCACCAGTGTTTGAGTTTTCCAGTCGCCCCGCCCGTACCTGGGGCTCTGCTCGGGAATCCCTTTCTTGGAGAGACACGTGAGCCAGACAACACATTTCCACCCTTCCCACAAAATGACCCCAAACTCTTGGGAGCTGGGACAAATCCCCAGAGAGGGATACTCGTCCACAGTCCCTGAGGCCACCCCTCCAATCCACGGCTATCTCGGACACAACATCCAGAGACAAAAGCCTGAAGGAACGCCTCCCACTCGCCCTTGTTTCAGAGGCCCAGGAGCTCCCTCTCGGGCTGTACATCCGGCCTGCCATACCCTAGGCGCCACTCATAAGCTGAGTTTGTGTTTTCAGATTTCTGTGCCCTCAGCCTGGACCCACACAACCGCCAGGCTAGGGCCTCTGGAGCCACAGCGAAAGATTGTGCCTGCCCTCTCCAAGGAAATTGTGCCCAATCCATTGACCACAACCCTACAGGTTAGGGAAAAGCTCCAAGGCCCCTGAGGCCATCAATAGTGTAGGCCACCCTGGACTAAGAGGGGCTCTCTGACACCAGCGGAGCAACTATCTCCACTTAGACTCTCAGACAGTGTCCCCAGAGACAGAAGGTTGAAATGGACAGGCCCCCAGGCCCTAATCTGAACCTTAGCTTTGGTTTCCATGTGTCCGTCCTCAGAGGTCTGTTTTCGTAGACCAGCACACGGGGCTTTTCTGAGGCTCCAAACCAAACCTCTCTCGTCTCCACATGGGGAGCTTACTTACTGGGGATGTATCAAACCCTTCAGGTAGGAGAGTTCCGCAGGGCCACTGAACAACCAGCACATTCCAAGGTTTCCATGGACCCAAACGCACATTATGACGCATCCTCAGGAGAGGCCATTTCAACTCAGCCCCCTGGTTAGCGTGCCCCAGAGGCAGCAGATCAAACATATCTTGTGGCTAATGGCCAATGGGAATGCGAGGCATGCTGTACAGGGATCCATCCTTCGAACCGTGCTCTCCAGTCCTTCCGTATGGTATGACCTGGAGCCATGCAACAGGACTCGAATGTCCCACAGAAGGAAACCTGGTGGTTTGGGGCAACCTCCAAACTCAGCGTGGGAAAACTTCCTTGGCCTCATGAGGCTCCCGCTTCATGAAGGTGCCATCATGGACACATACTCCAGCCTCAGCCAACGTCTGATCCTCAGCCTGACTTCAGATGCAGGAGATTTTGATTCAGCCTCTGCCTAGTGGGCCTGCTCTGCCCTTGGCTCCAATCCTCACTTTAGCTTGTGTTCCTAGACTTCCGTCCTCACACTCCTGGCCCACAAACCCTCCCTACTGGGAATTCTGGGGCCACAATGAAGCACTCCGCCTGCCTCCCAGGAGAAAAACTTTGTCTATGGTGCTGCCCAGAAACCCCAAATGAGGATCAAACTGCTTGGCCCTCGGCAACACCCCAATTGCATAGGCTACCTTAAACACTGATGCTCTGTCGCAAATAGCCTGAGCCCAGACCTTCCAACAGACACCGACACAGCTGGCTGCACACCCAGCACATTGGACCCGCCACTGCCTTAGGCCACCATCCATTCCCAACCTGGGTTTTCAGTCATCAGAACCTAGACCTTATCTCCAATCCCTGCACAGGGGGGAACCTGATGCACAAGTCAGAACCCCTCCTTCCCCATGGCAAGAAACCTTGCTGCTGGCAGTGAGTCAAACCTTCAGTGTAGGAGAAAACGGCATGGCCCATGAGGCCACGCCCATGTGTGAGGGCCGCCTTGGGCACAAACACACATTGTGACCCTCAGCGTGAGTACCTTATTCAAGTAACGCCTCTCAGTGATTGGACCAAGAGCCCGCATATGTGGCTTGCCATGCCCATAGGCATGCAGGACTAACTAGATGGTGTGTATTCCAGTTGAGGGAACCCACTGCTGTGCTCTAGAGTCCCTCTCCTGGGGGGTCCCCTGTGGCAGAAAACAGTACTCTTCCCTTCCCACAGAATGAACCCAAACACTTGGGAGCTTGGACAATCCCCCGAGAGGAAGGCTCTTCCTCGGCCCCTGAAGCAACCCCTACCCTGAACGGCCACTGTGAACGCAACACCCAGAGACAAAAGCCTGAGCGACTGCCTCCCACTTGCCCTCCTTTGATATCCAGAGGATCTCCCCTCTCGGACTGGAGATCAGGCCTGCCATTACCTTGGCCCCTACCTGAGCCAAGTTTGCTTTTTCAGACATCTGTCCCCACAGCCCTGGCAAACACAGCCTCTAGGCTGGGTCCTCTGGAGCCATACCACAGGACCGTGCCTGCTCTCTCCTGGGAAACTCTGTCCATTCCTTTGGCCACACACCTCCAGAATATGAGAAACCTCAAGGCCTCCGAGGACATACCATTACCGGGAGCCTCCCTGCACACACAGGGGACTTCGGACACAAGCTGAGCTGCTACCTCCATGAAGGCATGCACACAGATGTCAACAGAGATAGAAGGTTGAGCCGGACAGGCCCTTAGGTCCTAATCTCAACTCTTGCTTTCTTTTCCAGGTGTCACTCCTCTGAGGCTTTGGTTCGAAGAACAGGATATGGGGCTTTCCTGAGGCACTGAACAGAACTTCTCTCGTCTCCACATGGGAAGCTTCCTTGTTGGAGCCGTGTCAAACACCTCAGGTTGGAGAATCCTGCAGAGTCCCTGAGCCACCTCCACATTCCAAGGCCTCCCAGGCCACCAAGCCACAGTAGGACTCATCTTCAGGAGAGTCCATTTCAACTCTCCCCTCTGGGTAGCTCACCCAGGAGCCCGCAGATTGAGCCTGCCTTGTCCTGACTAAAGAGTGGGAATATGAGGTGGCGTTCCCAGGCATCCATGCTTAGACACCTGCTCTCGAGTCTTTCCGTATGGGGCCTCCTGGAAGCATCCAATAGCACTCGACTTTCGTGCAGAAGGAAACCTTGAGGTTTGGAGTAGTTCACAAATCCCATCGTAGGCAAACCTTCCTGGCCTCATGAGGCCCCCACACCATTCAGGAAGAGGCCATGCTGGACAAAAACTCTAGCCTGAGGCATGTCTCAGAGTTGAAATGACCTCAGTGCAGGAGATCTCGATTCAGACTCTCAGAGTGGGCCTGCCGTGCCATCGGTCCCAAACCTCACGCTAGCTTGTGTTTTCAGACTTCCTTCCTCACACTCCTGGCAAACAAGCCCTCCGGACTAGGAACTCCAGAACCACAAGCCAGGCCAGGGTCTGCCCAAGGGAAGAAAAACGTTTCCCTGTGGGGCTCTCTCCAGAAAACCCAGATGAGGATCAACCTGCTCGGGCCTCGACCGGTACCCGAACTGGATAGGCTGCTCTGGGCACTCATGCTCTGTCTGACACAGCCTGAAGCCAGACGTCCAGACAGACAAGGAGACAGCTGGCCGCACACCCAGCACTTCGGACACGCCATGGTCTTATGCCGTCACTTCTTCCTAACCTTGGTTTTCAGATATCTGAACCTAGACATTATATCAATTCTCCACACAGCTGGGTATCGCAAGCACAACACAGAACTCCTCCTTCCCCGTGGCTGTAAAGCTTGCTCTTGGCATGGAGTCACACCTTCAGGGTGGGAGAAACCTTCCTGTTCCCTGATGCCACGCCCAAACTTGAGTGCTGCTTGGGCACAAATTCACACTCTGACCCTCAGCATGAGCCCCATGTCAAAGAAAGGCCTGTCAGGGCCTGGGCCAAGAGCCCGCATATGGGGCTTGCCAAGCCCCTATGCACCCAATCCTCACCAGTGTTTGAGTTTTCCAGTCGCCCCGCCCGTACCTGGGGCTCTGCTCTGGAATCCCTTTCTTGGAGAGACACGTGAGCCAGACAACACTTTTCCACCCTTCCCACAAAATGACCCCAAACTCTTGGGAGCTGGGACAAATCCCCAGAGAGGGATACTCGTCCACAGTCCCTGAGGCCACCCCTCCAATCCACGGCTATCTCGGACACAACATCCAGAGACAAAAGCCTGAAGGAACGCCTCCCACTCGCCCTTGTTTCAGAGGCCCAGGAGCTCCCTCTCGGGCTGTACATCCGGCCTGCCATACCCTAGGCGCCACTCATAAGCTGAGTTTGTGTTTTCAGATTTCTGTGCCCTCAGCCTGGACCCACACAACCGCCAGGCTAGGGCCTCTGGAGCCACAGCGAAAGATTGTGCCTGCCCTCTCCAAGGAAATTGTGCCCAATCCATTGACCACAACCCTACAGGTTAGGGAAAAGCTCCAAGGCCCCTGAGGCCATCAATAGTGTAGGCCACCCTGGACTAAGAGGGGCTCTCTGACACCAGCGGAGCAACTATCTCCACTTAGACTCTCAGACAGTGTCCCCAGAGACAGAAGGTTGAAATGGACAGGCCCCCAGGCCCTAATCTGAACCTTAGCTTTGGTTTCCATGTGTCCGTCCTCAGAGGTCTGTTTTCGTAGACCAGCACACGGGGCTTTTCTGAGGCTCCAAACCAAACCTCTCTCGTCTCCACATGGGGAGCTTACTTACTGGGGATGTATCAAACCCTTCAGGTAGGAGAGTTCCGCAGGGCCACTGAACAACCTGCACATTCCAAGGTTTCCATGGACCCAAACGCACATTATGACGCATCCTCAGGAGAGGCCATTTCAACTCAGCCCCCTGGTTAGCGTGCCCCAGAGGCAGCAGATCAAACATATCTTGTGGCTAATGGCCAATGGGAATGCGAGGCATGCTGTACAGGGATCCATCCTTCGAACCGTGCTCTCCAGTCCTTCCGTATGGTATGTCCTGGAGCCATGCAACAGGACTCGAATGTCCCACAGAAGGAAACCTGGTGGTTTGGGGCAACCTCCAAACTCAGCGTGGGAAAACTTCCTTGGCCTCATGAGGCCCCCGCTTCATGAAGGTGCCATCATGGACACATACTCCAGCCTCAGCCAACGTCTGATCCTCAGCCTGACTTCAGATGCAGGAGATTTTGATTCAGCCTCTGCCTAGTGGGCCTGCTCTGCCCTTGGCTCCAATCCTCACTTTAGCTTGTGTTCCTAGACTTCCGTCCTCACACTCCTGGCCCACAAACCCTCCCTACTGGGAATTCTGGGGCCACAATGAAGCACTCCGCCTGCCTCCCAGGAGAAAAACTTTGTCTATGGTGCTGCCCAGAAACCCCAAATGAGGATCAAACTGCTTGGCCCTCGGCAACACCCCAATTGCATAGGCTACCTTAAACACTGATGCTCTGTCGCAAATAGCCTGAGCCCAGACATTCCAACAGACACCGACACAGCTGGCTGCACACCCAGCACATTGGACCCGCCACTGCCTTAGGCCACCATCCATTCCCAACCTGGGTTTTCAGTCATCAGAACCTAGACCTTATCTCCAATCCCTGCACAGGGGGGAACCTGATGCACAAGTCAGAACCCCTCCTTCCCCATGGCAAGAAACCTTGCTGCTAGCAGTGAGTCAAACCTTCAGTGTAGGAGAAAACGGCATGGCCCATGAGGCCACGCCCATGTGTGAGGGCCGCCTTGGGCACAAACACACATTGTGACCCTCAGCGTGAGTACCTTATTCAAGTAACGCCTCTCAGTGATTGGACCAAGAGCCCGCATATGTGGCTTGCCATGCCCATAGGCACGCAGGACTAACTAGATGGTGTGTATTCCAGTTGAGGGAACCCACTGCTGTGCTCTAGAGTCCCTCTCCTGGGGGATCCCCTGTGGCAGAAAACAGTACTCTTCCCTTCCCACAGAATGAACCCAAACACTTGGGAGCTTGGACAATCCCCCGAGAGGAAGGCTCTTCCTCGGCCCCTGAAGCAACCCCTACCCTGAACGGCCACTGTGAACGCAACACCCAGAGACAAAAGCCTGAGCGACTGCCTCCCACTTGCCCTCCTTTGATACCCAGAGGATCTCCCCTCTCGGACTGGAGATCAGGCCTGCCATTACCTTGGCCCCTACCTGAGCCAAGTTTGCTTTTTCAGACATCTGTCCCCACAGCCCTGGCAAACACAGCCTCTAGGCTGGGTCCTCTGCAGCCATACCACAGGACCGTGCCTGCTCTCTCCTGGGAAACTCTGTCCATTCCTTTGGCCACACACCTCCAGAATATGAGAAACCTCAAGGCCTCCGAGGACATACCATTACCGGGAGCCTCCCTGCACACACAGGGGACTTCGGACACAAGCTGAGCTGCTACCTCCATGAAGGCATGCACACAGATGTCAACAGAGATAGAAGGTTGAGCCGTACAGGCCCTTAGGTCCTAATCTCAACTCTTGCTTTCTTTTCCAGGTGTCACTCCTCTGAGGCTTTGGTTCGAAGAACAGGATATGGGGCTTTCCTGAGGCACTGAACAGAACTTCTCTCGTCTCCACATGGGAAGCTTCCTTGTTGGAGCCGTGTCAAACACCTCAGGTTGGAGAATCCTGCAGAGTCCCTGAGCCACCTCCACATTCCAAGGCCTCCCAGGCCACCAAGCCACAGTAGGACTCATCTTCAGGAGAGTCCATTTCAACTCTCCCCTCTGGGTAGCTCACCCAGGAGCCCGCAGATTGAGCCTGCCTTGTCCTGACTAAAGAGTGGGAATATGAGGTGGCGTTCCCAGGCATCCATGCTTAGACACCTGCTCTCGAGTCTTTCCGTATGGGGCCTCCTGGAACCATCCAATAGCACTCGACTTTCGTGCAGAAGGAAACCTTGAGGTTTGGAGTAGTTCACAAATCCCATCGTAGGCAAACCTTCCTGGCCTCATGAGGCCCCCACACCATTCAGGAAGAGGCCATGCTGGACAAAAACTCTAGCCTGAGGCATGTCTCAGAGTTGAAATGACCTCAGTGCAGGAGATCTCGATTCAGCCTCTCAGAGTGGGCCTGCCGTGCCATCGGTCCCAAACCTCACGCTAGCTTGTGTTTTCAGACTTCCTTCCTCACACTCCTGGCAAACAAGCCCTCCGGACTAGGAACTCCAGAACCACAAGCCAGGCCAGGGTCTGCCCAAGGGAAGAAAAACGTTTCCCTGTGGGGCTCTCTCCAGAAAACCCAGATGAGGATCAACCTGCTCGGGCCTCGACCGGTACCCGAACTGGATAGGCTGCTCTGGGCACTCATGCTCTGTCTGACACAGCCTGAAGCCAGACGTCCAGACAGACAAGGAGACAGCTGGCCGCACACCCAGCACTTCGGACACGCCATGGTCTTATGCCGTCACTTCTTCCTAACCTTGGTTTTCAGATATCTGAACCTAGACATTATATCAATTCTCCACACAGCTGGGTATCGCAAGCACAACACAGAACTCCTCCTTCCCCGTGGCTGTAAAGCTTGCTCTTGCATGGAGTCACACCTTCAGGGTGGGAGAAACCTTCCTGGTCCCTGATGCCACGCCCAAACTTGAGTGCTGCTTGGGCACAAATTCACACTCTGACCCTCAGCATGAGCCCCATGTCAAAGAAAGGCCTGTCAGGGCCTGGGCCAAGAGCCCGCATATGGGGCTTGCCAAGCCCCTATGCACCCAATCCTCACCAGTGTTTGAGTTTTCCAGTCGCCCCGCCCGTACCTGGGGCTCTGCTCTGGAATCCCTTTCTTGGAGAGACACGTGAGCCAGACAACACTTTTCCACCCTTCCCACAAAATGACCCCAAACTCTTGGGAGCTGGGACAAATCCACAGAGAGGGATACTCGTCCACAGTCCCTGAGGCCACCCCTCCAATCCACGGCTATCTCGGACACAACATCCAGAGACAAAAGCCTGAAGGAACGCCTCCCACTCGCCCTTGTTTCAGAGGCCCAGGAGCTCCCTCTCGGGCTGTACATCCGGCCTGCCATACCCTAGGCGCCACTCATAAGCTGAGTTTGTGTTTTCAGACTTCTGTGCCCTCAGCCTGGACCCACACAACCGCCAGGCTAGGGCCTCTGGAGCCACAGCGAAAGATTGTGCCTGCCCTCTCCAAGGAAATTGTGCCCAATCCATTGACCACAACCCTACAGGTTAGGGAAAAGCTCCAAGGCCCCTGAGGCCATCAATAGTGTAGGCCACCCTGGACTAAGAGGGGCTCTCTGACACCAGCGGAGCAACTATCTCCACTTAGACTCTCAGACAGTGTCCCCAGAGACAGAAGGTTGAAATGGACAGGCCCCCAGGCCCTAATCTGAACCTTAGCTTTGGTTTCCATGTGTCCGTCCTCAGAGGTCTGTTTTCGTAGACCAGCACACGGGGCTTTTCTGAGGCTCCAAACCAAACCTCTCTCGTCTCCACATGGGGAGCTTACTTACTGGGGATGTATCAAACCCTTCAGGTAGGAGAGTTCCGCAGGGCCACTGAACAACCTGCACATTCCAAGGTTTCCATGGACCCAAACGCACATTATGACGCATCCTCAGGAGAGGCCATTTCAACTCAGCCCCCTGGTTAGCGTGCCCCAGAGGCAGCAGATCAAACATATCTTGTGGCTAATGGCCAATGGGAATGCGAGGCATGCTGTACAGGGATCCATCCTTCGAACCGTGCTCTCCAGTCCTTCCGTATGGTATGTCCTGGAGCCATGCAACAGGACTCGAATGTCCCACAGAAGGAAACCTGGTGGTTTGGGGCAACCTCCAAACTCAGCGTGGGAAAACTTCCTTGGCCTCATGAGGCCCCCGCTTCATGAAGGTGCCATCATGGACACATACTCCAGCCTCAGCCAACGTCTGATCCTCAGCCTGACTTCAGATGCAGGAGATTTTGATTCAGCCTCTGCCTAGTGGGCCTGCTCTGCCCTTGGCTCCAATCCTCACTTTAGCTTGTGTTCCTAGACTTCCGTCCTCACACTCCTGGCCCACAAACCCTCCCTACTGGGAATTCTGGGGCCACAATGAAGCACTCCGCCTGCCTCCCAGGAGAAAAACTTTGTCTATGGTGCTGCCCAGAAACCCCAAATGAGGATCAAACTGCTTGGCCCTCGGCAACACCCCAATTGCATAGGCTACCTTAAACACTGATGCTCTGTCGCAAATAGCCTGAGCCCAGACCTTCCAACAGACACCGACACAGCTGGCTGCACACCCAGCACATTGGACCCGCCACTGCCTTAGGCCACCATCCATTCCCAACCTGGGTTTTCAGTCATCAGAACCTAGACCTTATCTCCAATCCCTGCACAGGGGGGAACCTGATGCACAAGTCAGAACCCCTCCTTCCCCATGGCAAGAAACCTTGCTGCTGGCAGTGAATCAAACCTTCAGTGTAGGAGAAAACGGCATGGCCCATGAGGCCACGCCCATGTGTGAGGGCCGCCTTGGGCACAAACACACATTGTGACCCTCAGCGTGAGTACCTTATTCAAGTAACGCCTCTCAGTGATTGGACCAAGAGCCCGCATATGTGGCTTGCCATGCCCATAGGCACGCAGGACTAACTAGATGGTGTGTATTCCAGTTGAGGGAACCCACTGCTGTGCTCTAGAGTCCCTCTCCTGGGGGATCCCCTGTGGCAGAAAACAGTACTCTTCCCTTCCCACAGAATGAACCCAAACACTTGGGAGCTTGGACAATCCCCCGAGAGGAAGGCTCTTCCTCGGCCCATGAAGCAACCCCTACCCTGAACGGCCACTGTGAACGCAACACCCAGAGACAAAAGCCTGAGCGACTGCCTCCCACTTGCCCTCCTTTGATACCCAGAGGATCTCCCCTCTCGGACTGGAGATCAGGCCTGCCATTACCTTGGCCCCTACCTGAGCCAAGTTTGCTTTTTCAGACATCTGTCCCCACAGCCCTGGCAAACACAGCCTCTAGGCTGGGTCCTCTGGAGACATACCACAGGACCATGCCTGCTCTCTCCTGGGAAACTCTGTCCATTCCTTTGGCCACACACCTCCAGAATATGAGAAACCTCAAGGCCCCCGAGGACATACCATTACCGGGAGCCTCCCTGCACACACAGGGGCCTTCGGACACAAGCTGAGCTGCTACCTCCATGAAGGCATGCACACAGATGTCAACAGAGATAGAAGGTTGAGCCCGACAGGCCCTTAGGCCCTAATCTCAACTCTTGCTTTGTTTTCCAGGTGTCACTCCTCAGAGGCTTTGGTTCGAAGAACAGGATATGGGGCTTTCCTGAGGCACTGAACAGAACTTCTCTCGTCTCCACATGGGAAGCTTCCTTGTTGGAGCCGTGTCAAACACCTCAGGTTGGAGAATCCTGCAGAGTCCCTGAGCCACCTCCACATTCCAAGGCCTCCCAGGCCACCAAGCTACAGTAGGACTCATCTTCAGGAGAGTCCATTTCAACTCTCCCCTCTGGGTAGCTCACCCAGGAGCCCGCAGATTGAGCCTGCCTTGTCCTGACTAAAGAGTGGGAATATGAGGTGGCGTTCCCAGGCATCCATGCTTAGACACCTGCTCTCGAGTCTTTCCGTATGGGGCCTCCTGGAACCATCCAATAGCACTCGCCTTTCGTGCAGAAGGAAACCTTGAGGTTTGGAGTAGTTCACAAATCCCATCGTAGGCAAACCTTCCTGGCCTCATGAGGCCCCCACACCATTCAGGAAGAGGCCATGCTGGACAAAAACTCTAGCCTGAGGCACGTCTCAGAGTTGAAATGACCTCAGTGCAGGAGATCTCGATTCAGCCTCTCAGAGTGGGCCTGCCGTGCCATCGGTCCCAAACCTCACGCTAGCTTGTGTTTTCAGACTTCCTTCCTCACACTCCTAGCAAACAAGCCCTCCGGACTAGGAACTCCAGAACCACAACCCAGCCCAGGGTCTGCCCAAGAAAAGTAAAACGTTTCCCTGTGGGGCTCTCTCCAGAAACCCAGATGAGGATCAACCTGCTCGGGCCTCGACCGGTACCCGAACTGGATAGGCTGCTCTGGGCACTCATGCTCTGTCTGACACAGCCTGAAGCCAGACGTCCAGACAGACAAGGAGACAGCTGGCCGCACACCCAGCACTTCGGACACGCCATGGTCTTATGCCGTCACCTCTTCCTAACCTTGGTTTTCAGATATCTGAACCTAGACATTATATCAATTCTCCACACAGCTGGGTATCGCAAGCACAACACAGAACTCCTCCTTCCCCGTGGCTGTAAAGCTTGCTCTTGCATGGAGTCACACCTTCAGGGTGG
Organism: Mustela nivalis; assembly: GCF_964662115.1. NCBI lineage: Eukaryota > Metazoa > Chordata > Mammalia > Carnivora > Mustelidae > Mustela > Mustela nivalis. Next base: position 52,747 of record NW_028135738.1, on the reverse strand, counting down.
GAGAAACCTTCCTGGTCCCTGATGCCACGCCCAAACTTGAGTGCTGCTTGGGCACAAATTCACACTCTGACCCTCAGCATGAGCCCCATGTCAAAGAAAGGCCTGTCAGGGCCTGGGCCAAGAGCCCGCATATGGGGCTTGCCACGCCCCTATGCACCCAATCCTCACCAGTGTTTGAGTTTTCCAGTCGCCCCGCCCGTACCTGGGGCTCTGCTCTGGAATCCCTTTCTTGGAGAGACACGTGAGCCAGACAACACTTTTCCACCCTTCCCACAAAATGACCCCAAACTCTTGGGAGCTGGGACAAATCCCCAGAGAGGGATACTCGTCCACAGTCCCTGAGGCCACCCCTCCAATCCACGGCTATCTCGGACACAACATCCAGAGACAAAAGCCTGAAGGAACGCCTCCCACTCGCCCTTGTTTCAGAGGCCCAGGAGCTCCCTCTCGGGCTGTACATCCGGCCTGCCATACCCTAGGCGCCACTCATAAGCTGAGTTTGTGTTTTCAGACTTCTGTGCCCTCAGCCTGGACCCACACAACCGCCAGGCTAGGGCCTCTGGAGCCACAGCGAAAGATTGTGCCTGCCCTCTCCAAGGAAATTGTGCCCAATCCATTGACCACAACCCTACAGGTTAGGGAAAAGCTCCAAGGCCCCTGAGGCCATCAATAGTGTAGGCCACCCTGGACTAAGAGGGGCTCTCTGACACCAGCGGAGCAACTATCTCCACTTAGACTCTCAGACAGTGTCCCCAGAGACAGAAGGTTGAAATGGACAGGCCCGCAGGCCCTAATCTGAACCTTAGCTTTGGTTTCCATGTGTCTGTCCTCAGAGGTCTGTTTTCGTAGACCAGCACACGGGGCTTTTCTGAGGCTCCAAACCAAAACTCTCTCGTCTCCACATGGGGAGCTTACTTACTGGGGATGTATTAAACCCTTCAGGTAGGAGAGTTCCGCAGGGCCACTGAACAACCAGCACATTCCAAGGTTTCCATGGACCCAAACGCACATTATGACGCATCCTCAGGAGAGGCCATTTCAACTCAGCCCCCTGGTTAGCGTGCCCCAGAGGCAGCAGATCAAACATATCTTGTGGCTAATGGCCAATGGGAATGCGAGGCATGCTGTACAGGGATCCATCCTTCGAACCGTGCTCTCCAGTCCTTCTGTATGGTATGTCCTGGAGCCATGCAACAGGACTCGAATGTCCCACAGAAGGAAACCTGGTGGTTTGGGGCAACCTCCAAACTCAGCGTGGGAAAACTTCCTTGGCCTCATGAGGCCCCCGCTTCATGAAGGTGCCATCATGGACACATACTCCAACCTCAGCCAACGTCTGATCCTCAGCCTGACTTCAGATGCAGGAGATTTTGATTCAGCCTCTGCCTAGTGGGCCTGCTCTGCCCTTGGCTCCAATCCTCACTTTAGCTTGTGTTCCTAGACTTCCGTCCTCACACTCCTGGCCCACAAACCCTCCCTACTGGGAATTCTGGGGCCACAATGAAGCACTCCGCCTGCCTCCCAGGAGAAAAACTTTGTCTATGGTGCTGCCCAGAAACCCCAAATGAGGATCAAACTGCTTGGCCCTCGGCAACACCCCAATTGCATAGGCTACCTTAAACACTGATGCTCTGTCGCAAATAGCCTGAGCCCAGACCTTCCAACAGACACCGACACAGCTGGCTGCACACCCAGCACATTGGACCCGCCACTGCCTTAGGCCACCATCCATTCCCAACCTGGGTTTTCAGTCATCAGAACCTAGACCTTATCTCCAATCCCTGCACAGGGGGGAACCTGATGCACAAGTCAGAACCCCTCCTTCCCCATGGCAAGAAACCTTGCTGCTGGCAGTGAGTCAAACCTTCAGTTTAGGAGAAAACGGCACGGCCCCTGAGGCCACGCCCATGTGTGAGGGCCGCCTTGGGCACAAACACACATTGTGACCCTCAGCGTGAGTACCTTATTCAAGTAACGCCTCTCAGTGATTGGACCAAGAGCCCGCATATGTGGCTTGCCATGCCCATAGGCACGCAGGACTAACTAGATGGTGTGTATTCCAGTTGAGGGAACCCACTGCTGTGCTCTAGAGTCCCTCTCCTGGGGGGTCCCCTGTGGCAGAAAACAGTACTCTTCCCTTCCCACAGAATGAACCCAAACACTTGGGAGCTTGGACAATCCCCCGAGAGGAAGGCTCTTCCTCGGCCCCTGAAGCAACCCCTACCCTGAACGGCCACTGTGAACGCAACACCCAGAGACAAAAGCCTGAGCGACTGCCTCCCACTTGCCCTCCTTTGATATCCAGAGGATCTCCCCTCTCGGACTGGAGATCAGGCCTGCCATTACCTTGGCCCCTACCTGAGCCAAGTTTGCTTTTTCAGACATCTGTCCCCACAGCCCTGGCAAACACAGCCTCTAGGCTGGGTCCTCTGGAGCCATACCACAGGACCATGCCTGCTCTCTCCTGGGAAACTCTGTCCATTCCTTTGGCCACACACCTCCAGAATATGAGAAACCTCAAGGCCCCCGAGGACATACCATTACCGGGAGCCTCCCTGCACACACAGGGGCCTTCGGACACAAGCTGAGCTGCTACCTCCATGAAGGCATGCACACAGATGTCAACAGAGATAGAAGGTTGAGCCGGACAGGCCCTTAGGCCCTAATCTCAACTCTTGCTTTGTTTTGCAGGTGTCACTCCTCAGAGGCTTTGGTTCGAAGGACAGGATATGGGGCTTTCCTGAGGCACTGAACAGAACTTCTCTCGTCTCCACATGGGAAGCTTTTTTGTTGGAGCCGTGTCAAACACCTCAGGTTGGAGAATCCTGCAGAGTCCCTGAGCCACCTCCACATTCCAAGGTCTCCCAGGCCACCAAGCCACAGTAGGACTCATCTTCAGGAGAGTCCATTTCAACTCTCCCCTCTGAGTAGCTCACCCAGGAGCCCGCAGATTGAGCCTGCCTTGTCCTGACTAAAGAGTGGGAATATGAGGTTGCGTTCCCAGGCATCCATGCTTAGACACCTGCTCTCGAGTCTTTCCGTATGGGGCCTCCTGGAACCATCCAATAGCACTCGACTTTCGTGCAGAAGGAAACCTTGAGGTTTGGAGGAGTTCACAAATCCCATCGTAGGCAAACCTTCCTGGCCTCATGAGGCCCCCACACCATTCAGGAAGAGGCCATGCTGGACAAAAACTCTAGCCTGAGGCACGTCTCAGAGTTGAAATGACCTCAGTGCAGGAGATCTCGATTCAGCCTCTCAGAGTGGGCCTGCCGTGCCATCGGTCCCAAACCTCACGCTAGCTTGTGTTTTCAGACTTCCTTCCTCACACTCCTGGCAAACAAGCCCTCCGGACTAGGAACTCCAGAACCACAACCCAGCCCAGGGTCTGCCCAAGAAAAGTAAAACGTTTCCCTGTGGGGCTCTCTCCAGAAACCCAGATGAGGATCAACCTGCTCGGGCCTCGACCGGTACCCGAACTGGATAGGCTGCTCTGGGCACTCATGCTCTGTCTGACACAGCCTGAAGCCAGACGTCCAGACAGACAAGGAGACAGCTGGCCGCACACCCAGCACTTCGGACACGCCATGGTCTTATGCCGTCACCTCTTCCTAACCTTGGTTTTCAGATATCTGAACCTAGACATTATATCAATTCTCCACACAGCTGGGTATCGCAAGCACAACACAGAACTCCTCCTTCCCCGTGGCTGTAAAGCTTGCTCTTGCATGGAGTCACACCTTCAGGGTGGGAGAAACCTTCCTGGTCCCTGATGCCACGCCCAAACTTGAGTGCTGCTTGGGCACAAATTCACACTCTGACCCTCAGCATGAGCCCCATGTCAAAGAAAGGCCTGTCAGGGCCTGGGCCAAGAGCCCGCATATGGGGCTTGCCAAGCCCCTATGCACCCAATCCTCACCAGTGTTTGAGTTTTCCAGTCGCCCCGCCCGTACCTGGGGCTCTGCTCTGGAATCCCTTTCTTGGAGAGACACGTGAGCCAGACAACTCTTTTCCACCCTTCCCACAAAATGACCCCAAACTCTTGGGAGCTGGGACAAATCCCCAGAGAGGGATACTCGTCCACAGTCCCTGAGGCCACCCCTCCAATCCACGGCTATCTCGGACACAACATCCAGAGACAAAAGCCTGAAGGAACGCCTCCCACTCGCCCTTGTTTCAGAGGCCCAGGAGCTCCCTCTCGGGCTGTACATCCGGCCTGCCATACCCTAGGCGCCACTCATAAGCTGAGTTTGTGTTTTCAGACTTCTGTGCCCTCAGCCTGGACCCACACAACCGCCAGGCTAGGGCCTCTGGAGCCACAGCGAAAGATTGTGCCTGCCCTCTCCAAGGAAATTGTGCCCAATCCATTGACCACAACCCTACAGGTTAGGGAAAAGCTCCAAGGCCCCTGAGGCCATCAATAGTGTAGGCCACCCTGGACTAAGAGGGGCTCTCTGACACCAGCGGAGCAACTATCTCCACTTAGACTCTCAGACAGTGTCCCCAGAGACAGAAGGTTGAAATGGACAGGCCCGCAGGCCCTAATCTGAACCTTAGCTTTGGTTTCCATGTGTCTGTCCTCAGAGGTCTGTTTTCGTAGACCAGCACACGGGGCTTTTCTGAGGCTCCAAACCAAAACTCTCTCGTCTCCACATGGGGAGCTTACTTACTGGGGATGTATCAAACCCTTCAGGTAGGAGAGTTCCGCAGGGCCACTGAACAACCAGCACATTCCAAGGTTTCCATGGACCCAAACGCACATTATGACGCATCCTCAGGAGAGGCCATTTCAACTCAGCCCCCTGGTTAGCGTGCCCCAGAGGCAGCAGATCAAACATATCTTGTGGCTAATGGCCAATGGGAATGCGAGGCATGCTGTACAGGGATCCATCCTTCGAACCGTGCTCTCCAGTCCTTCTGTATGGTATGTCCTGGAGCCATGCAACAGGACTCGAATGTCCCACAGAAGGAAACCTGGTGGTTTGGGGCAACCTCCAAACTCAGCGTGGGAAAACTTCCTTGGCCTCATGAGGCCCCCGCTTCATGAAGGTGCCATCATGGACACATACTCCAACCTCAGCCAACGTCTGATCCTCAGCCTGACTTCAGATGCAGGAGATTTTGATTCAGCCTCTGCCTAGTGGGCCTGCTCTGCCCTTGGCTCCAATCCTCACTTTAGCTTGTGTTCCTAGACTTCCGTCCTCACACTCCTGGCCCACAAACCCTCCCTACTGGGAATTCTGGGGCCACAATGAAGCACTCCGCCTGCCTCCCAGGAGAAAAACTTTGTCTATGGTGCTGCCCAGAAACCCCAAATGAGGATCAAACTGCTTGGCCCTCGGCAACACCCCAATTGCATAGGCTACCTTAAACACTGATGCTCTGTCGCAAATAGCCTGAGCCCAGACCTTCCAACAGACACCGACACAGCTGGCTGCACACCCAGCACATTGGACCCGCCACTGCCTTAGGCCACCATCCATTCCCAACCTGGGTTTTCAGTCATCAGAACCTAGACCTTATCTCCAATCCCTGCACAGGGGGGAACCTGATGCACAAGTCAGAACCCCTCCTTCCCCATGGCAAGAAACCTTGCTGCTGGCAGTGAGTCAAACCTTCAGTTTAGGAGAAAACGGCACGGCCCCTGAGGCCACGCCCATGTGTGAGGGCCGCCTTGGGCACAAACACACATTGTGACCCTCAGCGTGAGTACCTTATTCAAGTAACGCCTCTCAGTGATTGGACCAAGAGCCCGCATATGTGGCTTGCCATGCCCATAGGCACGCAGGACTAACTAGATGGTGTGTATTCCAGTTGAGGGAACCCACTGCTGTGCTCTAGAGTCCCTCTCCTGGGGGGTCCCCTGTGGCAGAAAACAGTACTCTTCCCTTCCCACAGAATGAACCCAAACACTTGGGAGCTTGGACAATCCCCCGAGAGGAAGGCTCTTCCTCGGCCCCTGAAGCAACCCCTACCCTGAACGGCCACTGTGAACGCAACACCCAGAGACAAAAGCCTGAGCGACTGCCTCCCACTTGCCCTCCTTTGATATCCAGAGGATCTCCCCTCTCGGACTGGAGATCAGGCCTGCCATTACCTTGGCCCCTACCTGAGCCAAGTTTGCTTTTTCAGACATCTGTCCCCACAGCCCTGGCAAACACAGCCTCTAGGCTGGGTCCTCTGGAGCCATACCACAGGACCATGCCTGCTCTCTCCTGGGAAACTCTGTCCATTCCTTTGGCCACACACCTCCAGAATATGAGAAACCTCAAGGCCCCCGAGGACATACCATTACCGGGAGCCTCCCTGCACACACAGGGGCCTTCGGACACAAGCTGAGCTGCTACCTCCATGAAGGCATGCACACAGATGTCAACAGAGATAGAAGGTTGAGCCGGACAGGCCCTTAGGCCCTAATCTCAACTCTTGCTTTGTTTTGCAGGTGTCACTCCTCAGAGGCTTTGGTTCGAAGGACAGGATATGGGGCTTTCCTGAGGCACTGAACAGAACTTCTCTCGTCTCCACATGGGAAGCTTTTTTGTTGGAGCCGTGTCAAACACCTCAGGTTGGAGAATCCTGCAGAGTCCCTGAGCCACCTCCACATTCCAAGGTCTCCCAGGCCACCAAGCCACAGTAGGACTCATCTTCAGGAGAGTCCATTTCAACTCTCCCCTCTGAGTAGCTCACCCAGGAGCCCGCAGATTGAGCCTGCCTTGTCCTGACTAAAGAGTGGGAATATGAGGTTGCGTTCCCAGGCATCCATGCTTAGACACCTGCTCTCGAGTCTTTCCGTATGGGGCCTCCTGGAACCATCCAATAGCACTCGACTTTCGTGCAGAAGGAAACCTTGAGGTTTGGAGGAGTTCACAAATCCCATCGTAGGCAAACCTTCCTGGCCTCATGAGGCCCCCACACCATTCAGGAAGAGGCCATGCTGGACAAAAACTCTAGCCTGAGGCACGTCTCAGTGTTGAAATGACCTCAGTGCAGGAGATCTCGATTCAGCCTCTCAGAGTGGGCCTGCCGTGCCATCGGTCCCAAACCTCACGCTAGCTTGTGTTTTCAGACTTCCTTCCTCACACTCCTGGCAAACAAGCCCTCCGGACTAGGAACTCCAGAACCACAACCCAGCCCAGGGTCTGCCCAAGAAAAGTAAAACGTTTCCCTGTGGGGCTCTCTCCAGAAACCCAGATGAGGATCAACCTGCTCGGGCCTCGACCGGTACCCGAACTGGATAGGCTGCTCTGGGCACTCATGCTCTGTCTGACACAGCCTGAAGCCAGACGTCCAGACAGACAAGGAGACAGCTGGCCGCACACCCAGCACTTCGGACACGCCATGGTCTTATGCCGTCACCTCTTCCTAACCTTGGTTTTCAGATATCTGAACCTAGACATTATATCAATTCTCCACACAGCTGGGTATTGCAAGCACAACACAGAACTCCTCCTTCCCCGTGGCTGTAAAGCTTGCTCTTGCATGGAGTCACACCTTCAGGGTGGGAGAAACCTTCCTGGTCCCTGATGCCACGCCCAAACTTGAGTGCTGCTTGGGCACAAATTCACACTCTGACCCTCAGCATGAGCCCCATGTCAAAGAAAGGCCTGTCAGGGCCTGGGCCAAGAGCCCGCATATGGGGCTTGCCAAGCCCCTATGCACCCAATCCTCACCAGTGTTTGAGTTTTCCAGTCGCCCCGCCCGTACCTGGGGCTCTGCTCTGGAATCCCTTTCTTGGAGAGACACGTGAGCCAGACAACTCTTTTCCACCCTTCCCACAAAATGACCCCAAACTCTTGGGAGCTGGGACAAATCCCCAGAGAGGGATACTCGTCCACAGTCCCTGAGGCCACCCCTCCAATCCACGGCTATCTCGGACACAACATCCAGAGACAAAAGCCTGAAGGAACGCCTCCCACTCGCCCTTGTTTCAGAGGCCCAGGAGCTCCCTCTCGGGCTGTACATCCGGCCTGCCATACCCTAGGCGCCACTCATAAGCTGAGTTTGTGTTTTCAGACTTCTGTGCCCTCAGCCTGGACCCACACAACCGCCAGGCTAGGGCCTCTGGAGCCACAGCGAAAGATTGTGCCTGCCCTCTCCAAGGAAATTGTGCCCAATCCATTGACCACAACCCTACAGGTTAGGGAAAAGCTCCAAGGCCCCTGAGGCCATCAATAGTGTAGGCCACCCTGGACTAAGAGGGGCTCTCTGACACCAGCGGAGCAACTATCTCCACTTAGACTCTCAGACAGTGTCCCCAGAGACAGAAGGTTGAAATGGACAGGCCCCCAGGCCCTAATCTGAACCTTAGCTTTGGTTTCCATGTGTCCGTCCTCAGAGGTCTGTTTTCGTAGACCAGCACACGGGGCTTTTCTGAGGCTCCAAACCAAAACTCTCTCGTCTCCACATGGGGAGCTTACTTACTGGGGATGTATCAAACCCTTCAGGTAGGAGAGTTCCGCAGGGCCACTGAACAACCAGCACATTCCAAGGTTTCCATGGACCCAAACGCACATTATGACGCATCCTCAGGAGAGGCCATTTCAACTCAGCCCCCTGGTTAGCGTGCCCCAGAGGCAGCAGATCAAACATATCTTGTGGTTAATGGCCAATGGGAATGCGAGGCATGCTGTACAGGGATCCATCCTTCGAACCGTGCTCTCCAGTCCTTCTGTATGGTATGTCCTGGAGCCATGCAACAGGACTCGAATGTCCCACAGAAGGAAACCTGGTGGTTTGGGGCAACCTCCAAACTCAGCGTGGGAAAACTTCCTTGGCCTCATGAGGCCCCCGCTTCATGAAGGTGCCATCATGGACACATACTCCAACCTCAGCCAACGTCTGATCCTCAGCCTGACTTCAGATGCAGGAGATTTTGATTCAGCCTCTGCCTAGTGGGCCTGCTCTGCCCTTGGCTCCAATCCTCACTTTAGCTTTTGTTCCTAGACTTCCGTCCTCACACTCCTGGCCCACAAACCCTCCCTACTGGGAATTCTGGGGCCACAATGAAGCACTCCGCCTGCCTCCCAGGAGAAAAACTTTGTCTATGGTGCTGCCCAGAAACCCCAAATGAGGATCAAACTGCTTGGCCCTCGGCAACACCCCAATTGCATAGGCTACCTTAAACACTGATGCTCTGTCGCAAATAGCCTGAGCCCAGACCTTCCAACAGACACCGACACAGCTGGCTGCACACCCAGCACATTGGACCCGCCACTGCCTTAGGCCACCATCCATTCCCAACCTGGGTTTTCAGTCATCAGAACCTAGACCTTATCTCCAATCCCTGCACAGGGGGGAACCTGATGCACAAGTCAGAACCCCTCCTTCCCCATGGCAAGAAACCTTGCTGCTGGCAGTGAGTCAAACCTTCAGTGTAGGAGAAAACGGCACGTCCCCTGAGGCCACGCCCATGTGTGAGGACCGCCTTGGGCACAAACACACATTGTGACCCTCAGCGTGAGTACCTTATTCAAGTAACGCCTCTCAGTGATTGGACCAAGAGCCCGCATATGTGGCTTGCCATGCCCATAGGCACGCAGGACTAACTAGATGGTGTGTTTTCCAGTTGAGGGAACCCACTGCTGTGCTCTAGAGTCCCTCTCCTGGGGGGTCCCCTGAGGCAGAAAACAGTACTCTTCCCTTCCCACAGAATGAACCCAAACACTTGGGAGCTTGGACAATCCCCCGAGAGGAAGGCTCTTCCTCGGCCCCTGAAGCAACCCCTACCCTGAACGGCCACTGTGAACGCAACACCCAGAGACAAAAGCCTGAGCGACTGCCTCCCACTTGCCCTCCTTTGATATCCAGAGGATCTCCCCTCTCGGACTAGAGATCAGGCCTGCCATTACCTTGGCCCCTACCTGAGCCAAGTTTGCTTTTTCAGACATCTGTCCCCACAGCCCTGGCAAACACAGCCTCTAGGCTGGGTCCTCTAGAGCCATACCACAGGACCATGCCTGCTATCTCCTGGGAAACTCTGTCCATTCCTTTGGCCACACACCTCCAGAATATGAGAAACCTCAAGGCCCCCGAGGACATACCATTACCGGGAGCCTCCCTGCACACACAGGGGCCTTCGGACACAAGCGGAGCTGCTACCTCCATGAAGGCATGCACACAGATGTAAACAGAGATAGAAGGTTGAGCCCGACAGGCCCTTAGGCCCTAATCTCAACTCTTGCTTTGTTTTCCAGGTGTCACTCCTCAGAGGCTTTGGTTCGAAGAACAGGATATGGGGCTTTCCTGAGGCACTGAACAGAACTTCTCTCGTCTCCACCTGGGAAGCTTCCTTGTTGGAGCCGTGTCAAACACCTCAGGTTGGAAAATCCTGCAGAGTCCCTGAGCCACCTCCACATTCCAAGGTCTCCCAGGCCACCAAGCCACAGTAGGACTCATCTTCAGGAGAGTCCATTTCAACTCTCCCCTCTGGGTAGCTCACCCAGGAGCCCGCAGATTGAGCCTGCCTTGTCCTGACTAAAGAGTGGGAATATGAGGTTGCGTTCCCAGGCATCCATGCTTAGACACCTGCTCTCGAGTCTTTCCGTATGGGGCCTCCTGGAACCATCCAATAGCACTCGACTTTCGTGCAGAAGGAAACCTTGAGGTTTGGAGTAGTTCACAAATCCCATCGTAGGCAAACCTTCCTGGCCTCATGAGGCCCCCACACCATTCAGGAAGAGGCCATGCTGGACAAAAACTCTAGCCTGAGGCACGTCTCGGAGTTGAAATGACCTCAGTGCAGGAGATCTCGATTCAGCCTCTCAGAGTGGGCCTGCCGTGCCATCGGTCCCAAACCTCACGCTAGCTTGTGTTTTCAGACTTCCTTCCTCACACTCCTGGCAAACAAGCCCTCCGGACTAGGAACTCCAGAACCACAACCCAGCCCAGGGTCTGCCCAAGGGAAGAAAGACGTTTCCCTGTGGGGCTCTCTCCAGAAAACCCAGATGAGGATCAACCTGCTCGGGCCTCGACCGGTACCCGAACTGGATAGGCTGCTCTGGGCACTCATGCTCTGTCTGACACAGCCTGAAGCCAGACGTCCAGACAGACAAGGAGACAGCTGGCCGCACACCCAGCACTTCGGACACGCCATGGTCTTATGCCGTCACCTCTTCCTAACCTTGGTTTTCAGATATCTGAACCTAGACATAATATCAATTCTCCACACAGCTGGGTATCGCAAGCACAACACAGAACTCCTCCTTCCCCGTGGCTGTAAAGCTTGCTCTTGGCATGGAGTCACACCTTCAGGGTGGGAGAAACCTTCCTGGTCCCTGATGCCACGCCCAAACTTGAGTGCTGCTTGGGCACAAATTCACACTCTGACCCTCAGCATGAGCCCCATGTCAAAGAAAGGCCTGTCAGGGCCTGGGCCAAGAGCCCGCATATGGGGCTTGCCAAGCCCCTATGCACCCAATCCTCACCAGTGTTTGAGTTTTCCAGTCGCCCCGCCCGTACCTGGGGCTCTGCTCTGGAATCCCTTTCTTGGAGAGACACGTGAGCCAGACAACACTTTTCCACCCTTCCCACAAAATGACCCCAAACTCTTGGGAGCTGGGACAAATCCCCAGAGAGGGATACTCGTCCACAGTCCCTGAGGCCACCCCTCCAATCCACGGCTATCTCGGACACAACATCCAGAGACAAAAGCCTGAAGGAACGCCTCCCACTCGCCCTTGTTTCAGAGGCCCAGGAGCTCCCTCTCGGGCTGTACATCCGGCCTGCCATACCCTAGGCGCCACTCATAAGCTGAGTTTGTGTTTTCAGACTTCTGTGCCCTCAGCCTGGACCCACACAACCGCCAGGCTAGGGCCTCTGGAGCCACAGTGAAAGATTGTGCCTGCCCTCTCCAAGGAAATTGTGCCCAATCCATTGACCACAACCCTACAGGTTAGGGAAAAGCTCCAAGGCCCCTGAGGCCATCAATAGTGTAGGCCACCCTGGACTAAGAGGGGCTCTCTGACACCAGCGGAGCAACTATCTCCACTTAGACTCTCAGACAGTGTCCCCAGAGACAGAAGGTTGAAATGGACAGGCCCTAATCTGAACCTTAGCTTTGGTTTCCATGTGTCTGTCCTCAAAGGTCTGTTTTCGTAGACCAGCACACGGGGCTTTTCTGAGGCTCCAAACCAAAACTCTCTCGTCTCCACATGGGGAGCTTACTTACTGGGGATGTATCAAACCCTTCAGGTAGGAGAGTTCCGCAGGGCCACTGAACAACCAGCACATTCCAAGGTTTCCATGGACCCAAACGCACATTATGACGCATCCTCAGGAGAGGCCATTTCAACTCAGCCCCCTGGTTAGCGTGCCCCAGAGGCAGCAGATCAAACATATCTTGTGGCTAATGGCCAATGGGAATGCGAGGCATGCTGTACAGGGATCCATCCTTCGAACCGTGCTCTCCAGTCCTTCTGTATGGTATGTCCTGGAGCCATGCAACAGGACTCGAATGTCCCACAGAAGGAAACCTGGTGGTTTGGGGCAACCTCCAAACTCAGCGTGGGAAAACTTCCTTGGCCTCATGAGGCCCCCGCTTCATGAAGGTGCCATCATGGACACATACTCCAACCTCAGCCAACGTCTGATCCTCAGCCTGACTTCAGATGCAGGAGATTTTGATTCAGCCTCTGCCTAGTGGGCCTGCTCTGCCCTTGGCTCCAATCCTCACTTTAGCTTGTGTTCCTAGACTTCCGTCCTCACACTCCTGGCCCACAAACCCTCCCTACTGGGAATTCTGGGGCCACAATGAAGCACTCCGCCTGCCTCCCAGGAGAAAAACTTTGTCTATGGTGCTGCCCAGAAACCCCAAATGAGGATCAAACTGCTTGGCCCTCGGCAACACCCCAATTGCATAGGCTACCTTAAACACTGATGCTCTGTCGCAAATAGCCTGAGCCCAGACCTTCCAACAGACACCGACACAGCTGGCTGCACACCCAGCACATTGGACCCGCCACTGCCTTAGGCCACCATCCATTCCCAACCTGGGTTTTCAGTCATCAGAACCTAGACCTTATCTCCAATCCCTGCACAGGGGGGAACCTGATGCACAAGTCAGAACCCCTCCTTCCCCATGGCAAGAAACCTTGCTGCTGGCAGTGAGTCAAACCTTCAGTGTAGGAGAAAACGGCACGGCCCCTGAGGCCACGCCCATGTGTGAGGGCCGCCTTGGGCACAAACACACATTGTGACCCTCAGCGTGAGTACCTTATTCAAGTAACGCCTCTCAGTGATTGGACCAAGAGCCCGCATATGTGGCTTGCCATGCCCATAGGCACGCAGGACTAACTAGATGGTGTGTATTCCAGTTGAGGGAACCCACTGCTGTGCTCTAGAGTCCCTCTCCTGGGGGGTCCCCTGTGGCAGAAAACAGTACTCTTCCCTTCCCACAGAATGAACCCAAACACTTGGGAGCTTGGACAATCCCCCGAGAGGAAGGCTCTTCCTCGGCCCCTGAAGCAACCCCTACCCTGAACGGCCACTGTGACCGCAACACCCAGAGACAAAAGCCTGAGCGACTGCCTCCCACTTGCCCTCCTTGGATATCCAGAGGATCTCCCCTCTCGGACTGGAGATCAGGCCTGCCATTACCTTGGCCCCTACCTGAGCCAAGTTTGCTTTTTCAGACATCTGTCCCCACAGCCCTGGCAAACACAGCCTCTAGGCTGGGTCCTCTGGAGCCATACCACAGGACCATGCCTGCTCTCTCCTGGGAAACTCTGTCCATTCCTTTGGCCACACACCTCCAGAATATGAGAAACCTCAAGGCCCCCGAGGACATACCATTACCGGGAGCCTCCCTGCACACACAGGGGCCTTCGGACACAAGCTGAGCTGCTACCTCCATGAAGGCATGCACACAGATGTCAACAGAGATAGAAGGTTGAGCCGGACAGGCCCTTAGGCCCTAATCTCAACTCTTGCTTTGTTTTCCAGGTGTCACTCCTCAGAGGCTTTGGTTCGAAGGACAGGATATGGGGCTTTCCTGAGGCACTGAACAGAACTTCTCTCGTCTCCACATTGGAAGCTTTTTTGTTGGAGCTGTGTCAAACACCTCAGGTTGGAGAATCCTGCAGAGTCCCTGAGCCACCTCCACATTCCAAGGTCTCCCAGGCCACCAAGCCACAGTAGGACTCATCTTCAGGAGAGTCCATTTCAACTCTCCCCTCTGAGTAGCTCACCCAGGAGCCCGCAGATTGAGCCTGCCTTGTCCTGACTAAAGAGTGGGAATATGAGGTTGCGTTCCCAGGCATCCATGCTTAGACACCTGCTCTCGAGTCTTTCCGTATGGGGCCTCCTGGAACCATCCAATAGCACTCGACTTTCGTGCAGAAGGAAACCTTGAGGTTTGGAGTAGTTCACAAATCCCATCGTAGGCAAACCTTCCTGGCCTCATGAGGCCCCCACACCATTCAGGAAGAGGCCATGCTGGACAAAAACTCTAGCCTGAGGCACGTCTCAGAGTTGAAATGACCTCAGTGCAGGAGATCTCGATTCAGCCTCTCAGAGTGGGCCTGCCGTGCCATCGGTCCCAAACCTCACGCTAGCTTGTGTTTTCAGACTTCCTTCCTCACACTCCTGGCAAACAAGCCCTCCGGACTAGGAACTCCAGAACCACAACCCAGCCCAGGGTCTGCCCAAGAAAAGTAAAACGTTTCCCTGTGGGGCTCTCTCCAGAAAACCCAGATGAGGATCAACCTGCTCGGGCCTCGACCGGTACCCGAACTGGATAGGCTGCTCTGGGCACTCATGCTCTGTCTGACACAGCCTGAAGCCAGACGTCCAGACAGACAAGGAGACAGCTGGCCGCACACCCAGCACTTCGGACACGCCATGGTCTTATGCCGTCACCTCTTCCTAACCTTGGTTTTCAGATATCTGAACCTAGACATTATATCAATTCTCCACACAGCTGGGTATCGCAAGCACAACACAGAACTCCTCCTTCCCCGTGGCTGTAAAGCTTGCTCTTGGCATGGAGTCACACCTTCAGGGTGGGAGAAACCTTTCTGGTCCCTGATGCCACGCCCAAACTTGAGTGCTGCTTGGGCACAAATTCACACTCTGACCCTCAGCATGAGCCCCATGTCAAAGAAAGGCCTGTCAGGGCCTGGGCCAAGAGCCCGCATATGGGGCTTGCCAAGCCCCTATGCACCCAATCCTCACCAGTGTTTGAGTTTTCCAGTCGCCCCGCCCGTACCTGGGGCTCTGCTCTGGAATCCCTTTCTTGGAGAGACACGTGAGCCAGACAACACTTTTCCACCCTTCCCACAAAATGACCCCAAACTCTTGGGAGCTGGGACAAATCCCCAGAGAGGGATACTCGTCCACAGTCCCTGAGGCCACCCCTCCAATCCACGGCTATCTCGGACACAACATCCAGAGACAAAAGCCTGAAGGAACGCCTCCCACTCGCCCTTGTTTCAGAGGCCCAGGAGCTCCCTCTCGGGCTGTACATCCGGCCTGCCATACCCTAGGCGCCACTCATAAGCTGAGTTTGTGTTTTCAGACTTCTGTGCCCTCAGCCTGGACCCACACAACCGCCAGGCTAGGGCCTCTGGAGCCACAGCGAAAGATTGTGCCTGCCCTCTCCAAGGAAATTGTGCCCAATCCATTGACCACAACCCTACAGGTTAGGGAAAAGCTCCAAGGCCCCTGAGGCCATCAATAGTGTAGGCCACCCTGGACTAAGAGGGGCTCTCTGACACCAGCGGAGCAACTATCTCCACTTAGACTCTCAGACAGTGTCCCCAGAGACAGAAGGTTGAAATGGACAGGCCCTAATCTGAACCTTAGCTTTGGTTTCCATGTGTCTGTCCTCAAAGGTCTGTTTTCGTAGACCAGCACACGGGGCTTTTCTGAGGCTCCAAACCAAAACTCTCTCGTCTCCACATGGGGAGCTTACTTACTGGGGATGTATCAAACCCTTCAGGTAGGAGAGTTCCGCAGGGCCACTGAACAACCAGCACATTCCAAGGTTTCCATGGACCCAAACGCACATTATGACGCATCCTCAGGAGAGGCCATTTCAACTCAGCCCCCTGGTTAGCGTGCCCCAGAGGCAGCAGATCAAACATATCTTGTGGCTAATGGCCAATGGGAATGCGAGGCATGCTGTACAGGGATCCATCCTTCGAACCGTGCTCTCCAGTCCTTCTGTATGGTATGTCCTGGAGCCATGCAACAGGACTCGAATGTCCCACAGAAGGAAACCTGGTGGTTTGGGGCAACCTCCAAACTCAGCGTGGGAAAACTTCCTTGGCCTCATGAGGCCCCCGCTTCATGAAGGTGCCATCATGGACACATACTCCAACCTCAGCCAACGTCTGATCCTCAGCCTGACTTCAGATGCAGGAGATTTTGATTCAGCCTCTGCCTAGTGGGCCTGCTCTGCCCTTGGCTCCAATCCTCACTTTAGCTTGTGTTCCTAGACTTCCGTCCTCACACTCCTGGCCCACAAACCCTCCCTACTGGGAATTCTGGGGCCACAATGAAGCACTCCGCCTGCCTCCCAGGAGAAAAACTTTGTCTATGGTGCTGCCCAGAAACCCCAAATGAGGATCAAACTGCTTGGCCCTCGGCAACACCCCAATTGCATAGGCTACCTTAAACACTGATGCTCTGTCGCAAATAGCCTGAGCCCAGACCTTCCAACAGACACCGACACAGCTGGCTGCACACCCAGCACATTGGACCCGCCACTGCCTTAGGCCACCATCCATTCCCAACCTGGGTTTTCAGTCATCAGAACCTAGACCTTATCTCCAATCCCTGCACAGGGGGGAACCTGATGCACAAGTCCGAACCCCTCCTTCCCCATGGCAAGAAACCTTGCTGCTGGCAGTGAGTCAAACCTTCAGTGTAGGAGAAAACGGCACGGCCCCTGAGGCCACGCCCATGTGTGAGGGCCGCCTTGGGCACAAACACACATTGTGACCCTCAGCGTGAGTACCTTATTCAAGTAACGCCTCTCAGTGATTGGACCAAGAGCCCGCATATGTGGCTTGCCATGCCCATAGGCACGCAGGACTAACTAGATGGTGTGTATTCCAGTTGAGGGAACCCACTGCTGTGCTCTAGAGTCCCTCTCCTGGGGGGTCCCCTGTGGCAGAAAACAGTACTCTTCCCTTCCCACAGAATGAACCCAAACACTTGGGAGCTTGGACAATCCCCCGAGAGGAAGGCTCTTCCTCGGCCCCTGAAGCAACCCCTACCCTGAACGGCCACTGTGACCGCAACACCCAGAGACAAAAGCCTGAGCGACTGCCTCCCACTTGCCCTCCTTGGATATCCAGAGGATCTCCCCTCTCGGACTGGAGATCAGGCCTGCCATTACCTTGGCCCCTACCTGAGCCAAGTTTGCTTTTTCAGACATCTGTCCCCACAGCCCTGGCAAACACAGCCTCTAGGCTGGGTCCTCTGGAGCCATACCACAGGACCATGCCTGCTCTCTCCTGGGAAACTCTGTCCATTCCTTTGGCCACACACCTCCAGAATATGAGAAACCTCAAGGCCCCCGAGGACATACCATTACCGGGAGCCTCCCTGCACACACAGGGGCCTTCGGACACAAGCTGAGCTGCTACCTCCATGAAGGCATGCACACAGATGTCAACAGAGATAGAAGGTTGAGCCGGACAGGCCCTTAGGCCCTAATCTCAACTCTTGCTTTGTTTTCCAGGTGTCACTCCTCAGAGGCTTTGGTTCGAAGAACAGGATATGGGGCTTTCCTGAGGCACTGAACAGAACTTCTCTCGTCTCCACATTGGAAGCTTTTTTGTTGGAGCCGTGTCAAACACCTCAGGTTGGAGAATCCTGCAGAGTCCCTGAGCCACCTCCACATTCCAAGGTCTCCCAGGCCACCAAGCCACAGTAGGACTCATCTTCAGGAGAGTCCATTTCAACTCTCCCCTCTGAGTAGCTCACCCAGGAGCCCGCAGATTGAGCCTGCCTTGTCCTGACTAAAGAGTGGGAATATGAGGTTGCGTTCCCAGGCATCCATGCTTAGACACCTGCTCTCGAGTCTTTCCGTATGGGGCCTCCTGGAACCATCCAATAGCACTCGACTTTCGTGCAGAAGGAAACCTTGAGGTTTGGAGTAGTTCACAAATCCCATCGTAGGCAAACCTTCCTGGCCTCATGAGGCCCCCACACCATTCAGGAAGAGGCCATGCTGGACAAAAACTCTAGCCTGAGGCACGTCTCAGAGTTGAAATGACCTCAGTGCAGGAGATCTCGATTCAGCCTCTCAGAGTGGGCCTGCCGTGCCATCGGTCCCAAACCTCACGCTAGCTTGTGTTTTCAGACTTCCTTCCTCACACTCCTGGCAAACAAGCCCTCCGGACTAGGAACTCCAGAACCACAACCCAGCCCAGGGTCTGCCCAAGAAAAGTAAAACGTTTCCCTGTGGGGCTCTCTCCAGAAAACCCAGATGAGGATCAACCTGCTCGGGCCTCGACAGGTACCCGAACTGGATAGGCTGCTCTGGGCACTCATGCTCTGTCTGACACAGCCTGAAGCCAGACGTCCAGACAGACAAGGAGACAGCTGGCCGCACACCCAGCACTTCGGACACGCCATGGTCTTATGCCGTCACCTCTTCCTAACCTTGGTTTTCAGATATCTGAACCTAGACATTATATCAATTCTCCACACAGCTGGGTATCGCAAGCACAACACAGAACTCCTCCTTCCCCGTGGCTGTAAAGCTTGCTCTTGGCATGGAGTCACACCTTCAGGGTGGGAGAAACCTTCCTGGTCCCTGATGCCACGCCCAAACTTGAGTGCTGCTTGGGCACAAATTCACACTGTGACCCTCAGCATGAGCCCCATGTCAAAGAAAGGTCTGTCAGGGCCTGGGCCAAGAGCCCGCATATGGGGCTTGCCAAGCCCCTATGCACCCAATCCTCACCAGTGTTTGAGTTTTCCAGTCGCCCCGCCCGTACCTGGGGCTCTGCTCTGGAATCCCTTTCTTGGAGAGACACGTGAGCCAGACAACACTTTTCCACCCTTCCCACAAAATGACCCCAAACTCTTGGGAGCTGGGACAAATCCCCAGAGAGGGATACTCGTCCACAGTCCCTGAGGCCACCCCTCCAATCCACGGCTATCTCGGACACAACATCCAGAGACAAAAGCCTGAAGGAACGCCTCCCACTCGCCCTTGTTTCAGAGGCCCAGGAGCTCCCTCTCGGGCTGTACATCCGGCCTGCCATACCCTAGGCGCCACTCATAAGCTGAGTTTGTGTTTTCAGACATCTGTGCCCTCAGCCTGGACCCACACAACCGCCAAGCTAGGGCCTCTGGAGCCACAGCGAAAGATTGTGCCTGCCCTCTCCAAGGAAATTGTGCCCAATCCATTGACCACAACCCTACAGGTTAGGGAAAAGCTCCAAGGCCCCTGAGGCCATCAATAGTGTAGGCCACCCTGGACTAAGAGGGGCTCTCTGACACCAGCGGAGCAACTATCTCCACTTAGACTCTCAGACAGTGTCCCCAGAGACAGAAGGTTGAAATGGACAGGCCCCCAGGCCCTAATCTGAACCTTAGCTTTGGTTTCCATGTGTCCGTCCTCAGAGGTCTGTTTTCGTAGACCAGCACACGGGGCTTTTCTGAGGCTCCAAACCAAAACTCTCTCGTCTCCACATGGGGAGCTTACTTACTGGGGATGTATCAAACCCTTCAGGTAGGAGAGTTCCGCAGGGCCACTGAACAACCAGCACATTCCAAGGTTTCCATGGACCCAAACGCACATTATGACGCATCCTCAGGAGAGGCCATTTCAACTCAGCCCCCTGGTTAGCGTGCCCCAGAGGCAGCAGATCAAACATATCTTGTGGCTAATGGCCAATGGGAATGCGAGGCATGCTGTACAGGGATCCATCCTTCGAACCGTGCTCTCCAGTCCTTCTGTATGGTATGTCCTGGAGCCATGCAACAGGACTCGAATGTCCCACAGAAGGAAACCTGGTGGTTTGGGGCAACCTCCAAACTCAGCGTGGGAAAACTTCCTTGGCCTCATGAGGCCCCCGCTTCATGAAGGTGCCATCATGGACACATACTCCAACCTCAGCCAACGTCTGATCCTCAGCCTGACTTCAGATGCAGGAGATTTTGATTCAGCCTCTGCCTAGTGGGCCTGCTCTGCCCTTGGCTCCAATCCTCACTTTAGCTTTTGTTCCTAGACTTCCGTCCTCACACTCCTGGCCCACAAACCCTCCCTACTGGGAATTCTGGGGCCACAATGAAGCACTCCGCCTGCCTCCCAGGAGAAAAACTTTGTCTATGGTGCTGCCCAGAAACCCCAAATGAGGATCAAACTGCTTGGCCCTCGGCAACACCCCAATTGCATAGGCTACCTTAAACACTGATGCTCTGTCGCAAATAGCCTGAGCCCAGACCTTCCAACAGACACCGACACAGCTGGCTGCACACCCAGCACATTGGACCCGCCACTGCCTTAGGCCACCATCCATTCCCAACCTGGGTTTTCAGTCATCAGAACCTAGACCTTATCTCCAATCCCTGCACAGGGGGGAACCTGATGCACAAGTCAGAACCCCTCCTTCCCCATGGCAAGAAACCTTGCTGCTGGCAGTGAGTCAAACCTTCAGTGTAGGAGAAAAAGGCACGGCCCCTGAGGCCACGCCCATGTGTGAGGGCCGCCTTGGGCACAAACACACATTGTGACCCTCAGCGTGAGTACCTTATTCAAGTAACGCCTCTCAGTGATTGGACCAAGAGCCCGCATATGTGGCTTGCCATGCCCATAGGCACGCAGGACTAACTAGATGGTGTGTATTCCAGTTGAGGGAACCCACTGCTGTGCTCTAGAGTCCCTCTCCTGGGGGGTCCCCTGTGGCAGAAAACAGTACTCTTCCCTTCCCACAGAATGAACCCAAACACTTGGGAGCTTGGACAATCCCCCGAGAGGAAGGCTCTTCCTCGGCCCCTGAAGCAACCCCTACCCTGAACGGCCACTGTGAACGCAACACCCAGAGACAAAAGCCTGAGCGACTGCCTCCCACTTGCCCTCCTTTGATATCCAGAGGATCTCCCCTCTCGGACTGGAGATCAGGCCTGCCATTACCTTGGCCCCTACCTGAGCCAAGTTTGCTTTTTCAGACATCTGTCCCCACAGCCCTGGCAAACACAGCCTCTAGGCTGGGTCCTCTAGAGCCATACCACAGGACCATGCCTGCTATCTCCTGGGAAACTCTGTCCATTCCTTTGGCCACACACCTCCAGAATATGAGAAACCTCAAGGCCCCCGAGGACATACCATTACCGGGAGCCTCCCTGCACACACAGGGGCCTTCGGACACAAGCGGAGCTGCTACCTCCATGAAGGCATGCACACAGATGTCAACAGAGATAGAAGGTTGAGCCCGACAGGCCCTTAGGCTTTAATCTCAACTCTTGCTTTGTTTTCCAGGTGTCACTCCTCAGAGGCTTTGGTTCGAAGAACAGGATATGGGGCTTTCCTGAGGCACTGAACAGAACTTCTCTCGTCTCCACCTGGGAAGCTTCCTTGTTGGAGCCGTGTCAAACACCTCAGGTTGGAGAATCCTGCAGAGTCCCTGAGCCACCTCCACATTCCAAGGTCTCCCAGGCCACCAAGCCACAGTAGGACTCATCTTCAGGAGAGTCCATTTCAACTCTCCCCTCTGGGTAGCTCACCCAGGAGCCCGCAGATTGAGCCTGCCTTGTCCTGACTAAAGAGTGGGAATATGAGGTTGCGTTCCCAGGCATCCATGCTTAGACACCTGCTCTCGAGTCTTTCCGTATGGGGCCTCCTGGAACCATCCAATAGCACTCGACTTTCGTGCAGAAGGAAACCTTGAGGTTTGGAGTAGTTCACAAATCCCATCGTAGGCAAACCTTCCTGGCCTCATGAGGCCCCCACACCATTCAGGAAGAGGCCATGCTGGACAAAAACTCTAGCCTGAGGCACGTCTCAGAGTTGAAATGACCTCAGTGCAGGAGATCTCGATTCAGCCTCTCAGAGTGGGCCTGCCGTGCCATCGGTCCCAAACCTCACGCTAGCTTGTGTTTTCAGAATTCCTTCCTCACACTCCTGGCAAACAAGCCCTCCAGACTAGGAACTCCAGAACCACAACCCAGCCCAGGGTCTGCCCAAGGGAAGAAAGTCGTTTCCCTGTGGGGTTCTCTCCAGAAAACTCAGATGAGGATCAACCTGCTCGGGCCTCGACCGGTACCCGAACTGGATAGGCTGCTCTGGGCACTCATGCTCTGTCTGACACAGCCTGAAGCCAGACGTCCAGACAGACAAGGAGACAGCTGGCCGCACACCCAGCACTTCGGACACGCTATGGTCTTATGCCGTCACCTCTTCCTAACCTTGGTTTTCAGATATCTGAACCTAGACATTATATCAATTCTCCACACAGCTGGGTATCGCAAGCACAACACAGAACTCCTCCTTCCCCGTGGCTGTAAAGCTTGCTCTTGGCATGGA
Source organism: Mustela nivalis (assembly GCF_964662115.1). NCBI lineage: Eukaryota > Metazoa > Chordata > Mammalia > Carnivora > Mustelidae > Mustela > Mustela nivalis. The sequence goes on along the minus strand of NW_028135738.1, from coordinate 30,267 downwards.
GTCACACCTTCAGGGTGGGAGAAACCTTCCTGGTCCCTGATGCCACGCCCAAACTTGAGTGCTGCTTGGGCACAAATTCACACTCTGACCCTCAGCATGAGCCCCATGTCAAAGAAAGGCCTGTCAGGGCCTGGGCCAAGAGCCCGCATATGGGGCTTGCCAAGCCCCTATGCACCCAATCCTCACCAGTGTTTGAGTTTTCCAGTCGCCCCGCCCGTACCTGGGGCTCTGCTCTGGAATCCCTTTCTTGGAGAGACACGTGAGCCAGACAACACTTTTCCACCCTTCCCACAAAATGACCCCAAACTCTTGGGAGCTGGGACAAATCCCCAGAGAGGGATACTCGTCCACAGTCCCTGAGGCCACCCCTCCAATCCACGGCTATCTCGGACACAACATCCAGAGACAAAAGCCTGAAGTAACGCCTCCCACTCGCCCTTGTTTCAGAGGCCCAGGAGCTCCCTCTCGGGCTGTACATCCGGCCTGCCATACCCTAGGCGCCACTCATAAGCTGAGTTTGTGTTTTCAGACTTCTGTGCCCTCAGCCTGGACCCACACAACCGCCAGGCTAGGGCCTCTGGAGCCACAGCGAAAGATTGTGCCTGCCCTCTCCAAGGAAATTGTGCCCAATCCATTGACCACAACCCTACAGGTTAGGGAAAAGCTCCAAGGCCCCTGAGGCCATCAATAGTGTAGGCCACCCTGGACTAAGAGGGGCTCTCTGACACCAGCGGAGCAACTATCTCCACTTAGACTCTCAGACAGTGTCCCCAGAGACAGAAGGTTGAAATGGACAGGCCCCCAGGCCCTAATCTGAACCTTAGCTTTGGTTTCCATGTGTCCGTCCTCAGAGGTCTGTTTTCGTAGACCAGCACACGGGGCTTTTCTGAGGCTCCAAACCAAAACTCTCTCGTCTCCACATGGGGAGCTTACTTACTGGGGATGTATCAAACCCTTCAGGTAGGAGAGTTCCGCAGGGCCACTGAACAACCAGCACATTCCAAGGTTTCCATGGACCCAAACGCACATTATGACGCATCCTCAGGAGAGGCCATTTCAACTCAGCCCCCTGGTTAGCGTGCCCCAGAGGCAGCAGATCAAACATATCTTGTGGCTAATGGCCAATGGGAATGCGAGGCATGCTGTACAGGGATCCATCCTTCGAACCGTGCTCTCCAGTCCTTCTGTATGGTATGTCCTGGAGCCATGAAACAGGACTCGAATGTCCCACAGAAGGAAACCTGGTGGTTTGGGGCAACCTCCAAACTCAGCGTGGGAAAACTTCCTTGGCCTCATGAGGCCCCCGCTTCATGAAGGTGCCATCATGGACACATACTCCAACCTCAGCCAACGTCTGATCCTCAGCCTGACTTCAGATGCAGGAGATTTTGATTCAGCCTCTGCCTAGTGGGCCTGCTCTGCCCTTGGCTCCAATCCTCACTTTAGCTTTTGTTCCTAGACTTCCGTCCTCACACTCCTGGCCCACAAACCCTCCCTACTGGGAATTCTGGGGCCACAATGAAGCACTCCGCCTGCCTCCCAGGAGAAAAACTTTGTCTATGGTGCTGCTCAGAAACCCCAAATGAGGATCAAACTGCTTGGCCCTCGGCAACACCCCAATTGCATAGGCTACCTTAAACACTGATGCTCTGTCGCAAATAGCCTGAGCCCAGACCTTCCAACAGACACCGACACAGCTGGCTGCACACCCAGCACATTGGACCCGCCACTGCCTTAGGCCACCATCCATTCCCAACCTGGGTTTTCAGTCATCAGAACCTAGACCTTATCTCCAATCCCTGCACAGGGGGGAACCTGATGCACAAGTCAGAACCCCTCCTTCCCCATGGCAAGAAACCTTGCTGCTGGCAGTGAGTCAAACCTTCAGTGTAGGAGAAAACGGCACGTCCCCTGAGGCCACGCCCATGTGTGAGGGCCGCCTTGGGCACAAACACACATTGTGACCCTCAGCGTGAGTACCTTATTCAAGTAACGCCTCTCAGTGATTGGACCAAGAGCCCGCATATGTGGCTTGCCATGCCCATAGGCACGCAGGACTAACTAGATGGTGTGTATTCCAGTTGAGGGAACCCACTGCTGTGCTCTAGAGTCCCTCTCCTGGGGGGTCCCCTGTGGCAGAAAACAGTACTCTTCCCTTCCCACAGAATGAACCCAAACACTTGGGAGCTTGGACAATCCCCCGAGAGGAAGGCTCTTCCTCGGCCCCTGAAGCAACCCCTACCCTGAACGGCCACTGTGAACGCAACACCCAGAGACAAAAGCCTGAGCGACTGCCTCCCACTTGCCCTCCTTTGATATCCAGAGGATCTCCCCTCTCGGACTGGAGATCAGGCCTGCCATTACCTTGGCCCCTACCTGAGCCAAGTTTGCTTTTTCAGACATCTGTCCCCACAGCCCTGGCAAACACAGCCTCTAGGCTGGGTCCTCTAGAGCCATACCACAGGACCATGCCTGCTATCTCCTGGGAAACTCTGTCCATTCCTTTGGTCACACACCTCCAGAATATGAGAAACCTCAAGGCCCCCGAGGACATACCATTACCGGGAGCCTCCCTGCACACACAGGGGCCTTCGGACACAAGCGGAGCTGCTACCTCCATGAAGGCATGCACACAGATGTCAACAGAGATAGAAGGTTGAGCCGGACAGGCCCTTAGGCCCTAATCTCAACTCTTGCTTTGTTTTCCAGGTGTCACTCCTCAGAGGCTTTGGTTCGAAGAACAGGATATGGGGCTTTCCTGAGGCACTGAACAGAACTTCTCTCGTCTCCACCTGGGAAGCTTCCTTGTTGGAGCCGTGTCAAACACCTCAGGTTGGAGAATCCTGCAGAGTCCCTGAGCCACCTCCACATTCCAAGGTCTCCCAGGCCACCAAGCCACAGTAGGACTCATCTTCAGGAGAGTCCATTTCAACTCTCCCCTCTGGGTAGATCACCCAGGAGCCCGCAGATTGAGCCTGCCTTGTCCTGACTAAAGAGTGGGAATATGAGGTGGCGTTCCCAGGCATCCATGCTTAGACACCTGCTCTCGAGTCTTTCCGTATGGGGCCTCCTGGAACCATCCAATAGCACTCGACTTTCGTGCAGAAGGAAACCTTGAGGTTTGGAGTAGTTCACAAATCCCATCGTAGGCAAACCTTCCTGGCCTCATGAGGCCCCCACACCATTCAGGAAGAGGCCATGCTGGACAAAAACTCTAGCCTGAGGCACGTCTCAGAGTTGAAATGACCTCAGTGCAGGAGATCTCGATTCAGCCTCTCAGAGTGGGCCTGCCGTGCCATCGGTCCCAAACCTCACGCTAGCTTGTGTTTTCAGAATTCCTTCCTCACACTCCTGGCAAACAAGCCCTCCAGACTAGGAACTCCAGAACCACAACCCAGCCCAGGGTCTGCCCAAGGGAAGAAAGTCGTTTCCCTGTGGGGTTCTCTCCAGAAAACTCAGATGAGGATCAACCTGCTCGGGCCTCGACCGGTACCCGAACTGGATAGGCTGCTCTGGGCACTCATGCTCTGTCTGACACAGCCTGAAGCCAGACGTCCAGACAGACAAGGAGACAGCTGGCCGCACACCCAGCACTTCGGACACGCTATGGTCTTATGCCGTCACCACTTCCTAACCTTGGTTTTCAGATATCTGAACCTAGACATTATATCAATTCTCCACACAGCTGGGTATCGCAAGCACAACACAGAACTCCTCCTTCCCCGTGGCTGTAAATCTTGCTCTTGGCATGGAGTCACACCTTCAGGGTGGGAGAAACCTTCCTGGTCCCTGATGCCACGCCCAAACTTGAGTGCTGCTTGGGCACAAATTCACACTCTGACCCTCAGCATGAGCCCCATGTCAAAGAAAGGCCTGTCAGGGCCTGGGCCAAGAGCCCGCATATGGGGCTTGCCAAGCCCCTATGCACCCAATCCTCACCAGTGTTTGAGTTTTCCAGTCGCCCCGCCCGTACCTGGGGCTCTGCTCTGGAATCCCTTTCTTGGAGAGACACGTGAGCCAGACAACACTTTTCCACCCTTCCCACAAAATGACCCCAAACTCTTGGGAGCTGGGACAAATCCCCAGAGAGGGATACTCGTCCACAGTCCCTGAGGCCACCCCTCCAATCCACGGCTATCTCGGACACAACATCCAGAGACAAAAGCCTGAAGGAACGCCTCCCACTCGCCCTTGTTTCAGAGGCCCAGGAGCTCCCTCTCGGGCTGTACATCCGGCCTGCCATACCCTAGGCGCCACTCATAAGCTGAGTTTGTGTTTTCAGACTTCTGTGCCCTCAGCCTGGACCCACACAACCGCCAGGCTAGGGCCTCTGGAGCCACAGCGAAAGATTGTGCCTGCCCTCTCCAAGGAAATTGTGCCCAATCCATTGACCACAACCCTACAGGTTAGGGAAAAGCTCCAAGGCCCCTGAGGCCATCAATAGTGTAGGCCACCCTGGACTAAGAGGGGCTCTCTGACACCAGCGGAGCAACTATCTCCACTTAGACTCTCAGACAGTGTCCCCAGAGACAGAAGGTTGAAATGGACAGGCCCCCAGGCCCTAATCTGAACCTTAGCTTTGGTTTCCATGTGTCCGTCCTCAGAGGTCTGTTTTCGTAGAACAGCACACGGGGCTTTTCTGAGGCACCAAACCAAACCATTCTCGTCTCCACATGGGGAGCTTACTTACTGGGGATGTATCAAACCCTTCAGGTAGGAGAGTTCCGCAGGGCCACTGAACAACCAGCACATTCCAAGGTTTCCATGGACCCAAACGCACATTATGACGCATCCTCAGGAGAGGCCATTTCAACTCAGCCCCCTGGTTAGCGTGCCCCAGAGGCAGCAGATCAAACATATCTTGTGGCTAATGGCCAATGGGAATGCGAGGCATGCTGTACAGGGATCCATCCTTCGAACCGTGCTCTCCAGTCCTTCCGTATGGTATGTCCTGCAGCCATGCAACAGGACTCGAATGTCCCACAGAAGGAAACCTGGTGGTTTGGGGCAACCTCCAAACTCAGCGTGGGAAAACTTCCTTGGCCTCATGAGGCCCCCGCTTCATGAAGGTGCCATCATGGACACATACTCCAGCCTCAGCCAACGTCTGATCCTCAGCCTGACTTCAGATGCAGGAGATTTTGATTCAGCCTCTGCCTAGTGGGCCTGCTCTGCCCTTGGCTCCAATCCTCACTTTAGCTTGTGTTCCTAGACTTCCGTCCTCACACTCCTGGCCCACAAACCCTCCCTACTGGGAATTCTGGGGCCACAATGAAGCACTCCGCCTGCCTCCCAGGAGAAAACTTTGTCTATGGTGCTGCCCAGAAACCCCAAATGAGGATCAAACTGCTTGGCCCTCGGCAACACCCCAATTGCATAGGCTACCTTAAACACTGATGCTCTGTCGCAAATAGCCTGAGCCCAGACCTTCCAACAGACACCGACACAGCTGGCTGCACACCCAGCACATTGGACCCGCCACTGCCTTAGGCCACCATCCATTCCCAACCTGGGTTTTCAGTCATCAGAACCTAGACCTTATCTCCAATCCCTGCACAGGGGGGAACCTGATGCACAAGTCAGAACCCCTCCTTCCCCATGGCAAGAAACCTTGCTGCTGGCAGTGAGTCAAACCTTCAGTGTAGGAGAAAACGGCATGGCCCATGAGGCCACGACCATGTGTGAGGGCCGCCTTGGGCACAAACACACATTGTGACCCTCAGCGTGAGTACCTTATTCAAGTAACGCCTCTCAGTGATTGGACCAAGAGCCCGCATATGTGGCTTGCCATGCCCATAGGCACGCAGGACTAACTAGATGGTGTGTATTCCAGTTGAGGGAACCCACTGCTGTGCTCTAGAGTCCCTCTCCTGGGGGGTCCCCTGTGGCAGAAAACAGTACTCTTCCCTTCCCACAGAATGAACCCAAACACTTGGGAGCTTGGACAATCCCCCGAGAGGAAGGCTCTTCCTCGGCCCCTGAAGCAACCCCTACCCTGAACGGCCACTGTGAACGCAACACCCAGAGACAAAAGCCTGAGCGACTGCCTCCCACTTGCCCTCCTTTGATATCCAGAGGATCTCCCCTCTCGGACTGGAGATCAGGCCTGCCATTACCTTGGCCCCTACCTGAGCCAAGTTTGCTTTTTCAGACATCTGTCCCCACAGCCCTGGCAAACACAGCCTCTAGGCTGGGTCCTCTGGAGCCATACCACAGGACCATGCCTGCTCTCTCCTGGGAAACTCTGTCCATTCCTTTGGCCACACACCTCCAGAATATGAGAAACCTCAAGGCCCCCGAGGACATACCATTACCGGGAGCCTCCCTGCACACACAGGGGCCTTCGGACACAAGCTGAGCTGCTACCTCCATGAAGGCATGCACACAGATGTCAAAAGAGATAGAAGGTTGAGCCCGACAGGCCCTTAGGCCCTAATCTCAACTCTTGCTTTGTTTTCCAGGTGTCACTCCTCAGAGGCTTTGGTTCGAAGAACAGGATATGGGGCTTTCCTGAGGCACTGAACAGAACTTCTCTCGTGTCCACATGGGAAGCTTCCTTGTTGGAGCCGTGTCAAACACCTCAGGTTGGAGAATCCTGCAGAGTCCCTGAGCCACCTCCACATTCCAAGGTCTCCCAGGCCACCAAGCCACAGTAGGACTCATCTTCATTAGAGTCCATTTCAACTCTCCCCTCTGGGTAGCTCACCCAGGAGCCCGCAGATTGAGCCTGCCTTGTCCTGACTAAAGAGTGGGAATATGAGGTGGCGTTCCCAGGCATCCATGCTTAGACACCTGCTCTCGAGTCTTTCCGTATGGGGCCTCCTGGAACCATCCAATAGCACTCGACTTTCGTGCAGAAGGAAACCTTGAGGTTTGGAGTAGTTCACAAATCCCATCGTAGGCAAACCTTCCTGGCCTCATGAGGCCCCCACACCATTCAGGAAGAGGCCATGCTGGACAAAAACTCTAGCCTGAGGCACGTCTCAGAGTTGAAATGACCTCAGTGCAGGAGATCTCGATTCAGCCTCTCAGAGTGGGCCTGCCGTGCCATCGGTCCCAAACCTCACGCTAGCTTGTGTTTTCAGACTTCCTTCCTCACACTCCTGGCAAACAAGCCCTCCGGACTAGGAACTCCAGAACCACAACCCAGCCCAGGGTCTGCCCAAGGGAAGAAAAACGTTTCCCTGTGGGGTTCTCTCCAGAAAACCCAGATGAGGATCAACCTGCTCGGGCCTCGACCGGTACCGGAACTGGATAGGCTGCTCTGGGCACTCATGCTCTGTCTGACACAGCCTGAAGCCAGACGTCCAGACAGACAAGGAGACAGCTGGCCGCACACCCAGCACTTCGGACACGCCATGGTCTTATGCCGTCACCTCTTCCTAACCTTGGTTTTCAGATATCTGAACCTAGACATAATATCAATTCTCCACACAGCTGGGTATCGCAAGCACAACACAGAACTCCTCCTTCCCCGTGGCTGTAAAGCTTGCTCTTGGCATGGAGTCACACCTTCAGGGTGGGAGAAACCTTCCTGGTCCCTGATGCCACGCCCAAACTTGAGTGCTGCTTGGGCACAAATTCACACTCTGACCCTCAGCATGAGCCCCATGTCAAAGAAAGGCCTGTCAGGGCCTGGGCCAAGAGCCCGCATATGGGGCTTGCCAAGCCCCTATGCACCCAATCCTCACCAGTGTTTGAGTTTTCCAGTCGCCCCGCCCGTACCTGGGGCTCTGCTCTGGAATCCCTTTCTTGGAGAGACACGTGAGCCAGACAACACTTTTCCACCCTTCCCACAAAATGACCCCAAACTCTTGGGAGCTGGGACAAATCCCCAGAGAGGGATACTCGTCCACAGTCCCTGAGGCCACCCCTCCAATCCACGGCTATCTCGGACACAACATCCAGAGACAAAAGCCTGAAGGAACGCCTCCCACTCGCCCTTGTTTCAGAGGCCCAGGAGCTCCCTCTCGGGCTGTAAATCCGGCCTGCCATAACCTAGGCGCCACTCATAAGCTGAGTTTGTGTTTTCAGACTTCTGTGCCCTCAGCCTGGACACACACAACCGCCAGGCTAGGGCCTCTGGAGCCACAGAGAAAGATTGTGCCTGCCCTCTCCAAGGAAATTGTGCCCAATCCACTGACCACAACCCTACAGGTTAGGGAAAAGCTCCAAGGACCCTGAGGCCATCAATAGTGTAGGCCACCCTGGACTAAGAGGGGCTCTCTGACACCAGCGGAGCAACTATCTCCACTTAGACTCTCAGACAGTGTCCCCAGAGACAGAAGGTAGAAATGGACAGGCCCCCAGGCCCTAATCTGAACCTTAGCTTTGGTTTCCATGTGTCCGTCCTCAGAGGTCTGTTTTCGTAGACCAGCACACGGGGCTTTTCTGAGGCTCCTAACCAAACCTCTCTCGTCTCCACATGGGGAGCTTACTTACTGGGGATGTATCAAACCCTTCAGGTAGGAGAGTTTCGCAGGGCCACTGAACAACCAGCACATTCCAAGGTTTCCATGGACCCAAACGCACATTATGACGCATCCTCAGGAGAGGCCATTTCAACTCATCCCCCTGGTTAGCGTGCCCCAGAGGCAGCAGATCAAACATATCTTGTGGCTAATGGCCAATGGGAATGCGAGGCATGCTGTACAGGGATCCATCCTTCGAACCGTGCTCTCCAGTCCTTCCGTATGGTATGTTCTGGAGCCATGCAACAGGACTCGAATGTCCCACAGAAAGAAACCTGGTGGTTTGGGGCAACCTCCAAACTCAGCGTGGGAAAACTTCCTTGGCCTCATGAGGCCTCCGCTTCATGAAGGTGCCATCATGGACACATACTCCAGCCTCAGCCAACGTCTGATCCTCAGCCTGACTTCAGATGCAGGAGATTTTGATTCAGCCTCTGCCTAGTGGGCCTGCTCTGCCCTTGGCTCCAATCCTCACTTTAGCTTGTGTTCCTAGACTTCCGTCCTCACACTCCTGGCCCACAAACCCTCCCTACTGGGAATTGTGGGGCCACAATGAAGCACTCCGCCTGCCTCCCAAGAGAAAAACTTTGTCTATGGGGCTGCCCAGAAACCCCAAATGAGGATCAAACTGCTTGGCCCTCGGCAACACCCCAATTGCATAGGCTACCTTAAACACTGATGCTCTGTCGCAAATAGCCTGAGCCCAGACCTTCCAACAGACACCGACACAGCTGGCTGCACACCCAGCACATTGGACCCGCCACTGCCTTAGGCCACCATCCATTCCCAACCTGGGTTTTCAGTCATCAGAACCTAGACCTTATCTCCAATCCCTGCACAGGGGGGAACCTGATGCACAAGTCAGAACCCCTCCTTCCCCATGGCAAGAAACCTTGCTGCTGGCAGTGAGTCAAACCTTCAGTGTAGGAGAAAACAGCATGGCCCATGAGGCCACGCCCATGTGTGAGGGCCGCCTTGGGCACAAACACACATTGTGACCCTCAGCGTGAGTACCTTATTCAAGTAACGCCTCTCAGTGATTGGACCAAGAGCCCGCATATGTGGCTTGCCATGCCCATAGGCACGCAGGACTAACTAGATGGTGTGTATTCCAGTTGAGGGAACCCACTGCTGTGCTCTAGAGTCCCTCTCCTGGGGGGTCCCCTGTGGCAGAAAACAGTACTCTTCCCTTCCCACAGAATGAACCCAAACACTTGGGAGCTTGGACAATCCCCCGAGAGGAAGGCTCTTCCTCGGCCCCAGAAGCAACCCCTACCCTGAACGGCCACTGTGAACGCAACACCCAGAGACAAAAGCCTGAGCGACTGCCTCCCACTTGCCCTCCTTGGATATCCAGAGGATCTCCCCTCTCGGACTGGAGATCAGGCCTGCCATTACCTTGGCCCCTACCTGAGCCAAGTTTGCTTTTTCAGACATCTGTCCCCACAGCCCTGGCAAACACAGCCTCTAGGCTGGGTCCTCTGGAGCCATACCACAGGACCATGCCTGCTCTCTCCTGGGAAACTCTGTCCATTCCTTTGGCCACACACCTCCAGAATATGAGAAACCTCAAGGCCCCCGAGGACATACCATTACCGGGAGCCTCCCTGCACACACAGGGGCCTTCGGACACAAGCTGAGCTGCTACCTCCATAAGGCATGCACACAGATGTCAACAGAGATAGAAGGTTGAGCCCGACAGGCCCTTAGGCCCTAATCTCAACTCTTGCTTTGTTTTCCAGGTGTCACTCCTCAGAGGCTTTGGTTCGAAGAACAGGATATGGGGCTTTCCTGAGGCACTGAACAGAACTTCTCTCGTCTCCACATGGGAAGCTTCCTTGTTGGAGCCGTGTCAAACACCTCAGGTTGGAGAATCCTGCAGAGTCCCTGAGCCACCTCCACATTCCAAGGTCTCCCAGGCCACCAAGCCACAGTAGGACTCATCTTCAGGAGAGTCCATTTCAACTCTCCCCTCTGGGTAGCTCACCCAGGAGCCCGCAGATTGAGCCTGCCTTGTCCTGACTAAAGAGTGGGAATATGAGGTGGCGTTCCCAGGCATCCATGCTTAGACACCTGCTCTCGAGTCTTTCCGTATGGGGCCTCCTGGAACCATCCAATAGCACTCGACTTTCGTGCAGAAGGAAACCTTGAGGTTTGGAGTAGTTCACAAATCCCATCGTAGGCAAACCTTCCTGGCCTCATGAGGCCCCCACACCATTCAGGAAGAGGCCATGCTGGACAAAAACTCTAGCCTGAGGCACGTCTCAGAGTTGAAATGACCTCAGTGCAGGAGATCTCGATTCAGCCTCTCAGAGTGGGCCTGCCGTGCCATCGGTCCCAAACCTCACGCTAGCTTGTGTTTTCAGACTTCCTTCCTCACACTCCTGGCAAACAAGCCCTCCGGACTAGGAACTCCAGAACCACAACCCAGCCCAGGGTCTGCCCAAGGGAAGAAAGACGTTTCCCTGTGGGGCTCTCTCCAGAAAACCCAGATGAGGATCAACCTGCTCGGGCCTCGACCGGTACCCGAACTGGATAGGCTGCTCTGGGCACTCATGCTCTGTCTGACACAGCCTGAAGCCAGACGTCCAGACAGACAAGGAGACAGCTGGCCGCACACCCAGCACTTCGGACACGCCATGGTCTTATGCCGTCACCTCTTCCTAACCTTGGTTTTCAGATATCTGAACCTAGACATAATATCAATTCTCCACACAGCTGGGTATCGCAAGCACAACACAGAACTCCTCCTTCCCCGTGGCTGTAAAGCTTGCTCTTGGCATGGAGTCACACCTTCAGGGTGGGAGAAACCTTCCTGGTCCCTGATGCCACGCCCAAACTTGAGTGCTGCTTGGGCACAAATTCACACTCTGACCCTCAGCATGAGCCCCATGTCAAAGAAAGGCCTGTCAGGGCCTGGGCCAAGAGCCCGCATATGGGGCTTGCCAAGCCCCTATGCACCCAATCCTCACCAGTGTTTGAGTTTTCCAGTCGCCCCGCCCGTACCTGGGGCTCTGCTCTGGAATCCCTTTCTTGGAGAGACACGTGAGCCAGACAACACTTTTCCACCCTTCCCACAAAATGACCCCAAACTCTTGGGAGCTGGGACAAATCCCCAGAGAGGGATACTCGTCCACAGTCCCTGAGGCCACCCCTCCAATCCACGGCTATCTCAGACACAACATCCAGAGACAAAAGCCTGAAGGAACGCCTCCCACTCGCCCTTGTTTCAGAGGCCCAGGAGCTCCCTCTCGGGCTGTACATCCGGCCTGCCATACCCTAGGCACCACTCATAAGCTGAGTTTGTGTTTTCAGACTTCTGTGCCCTCAGCCTGGACCCACACAACCGCCAGGCTAGGGCCTCTGGAGCCACAGCGAAAGATTGTGCCTGCCCTCTCCAAGGAAATTGTGCCCAATCCATTGACCACAAACCTACAGGTTAGGGAAAAGCTCCAAGGCCCCTGAGGCCATCAATAGTGTAGGCCACCCTGGACTAAGAGGGGCTCTCTGACACCAGCGGAGCAACTATCTCCACTTAGACTCTCAGACAGTGTCCCCAGAGACAGAAGGTTGAAATGGACAGGCCCCCAGGCCCTAATCTGAACCTTTGCTCTGGTTTCCATGTGTCCGTCCTCAGAGGTCTGTTTTCGTAGTTCAGCACACGGGGCTTTTCTGAGGCACCAAACCAAACCTCTCTCGTCTCCACATGGGGAGCTTACTTACTGGGTATGTATCAAACCCTTCAGGTAGGAGAGTTCCGCAGGGCCACTGAACAACCAGCACATTCCAAGGTTTCCATGGACCCAAACGCACATTATGACGCATCCTCAGGAGAGGCCATTTCAACTCAGCCCCCTGGTTAGCGTGCCCCAGAGGCAGCAGATCAAACATATCTTGTGGCTAATGGCCAATGGGAATGCGAGGCATGCTGTACAGGGATCCATCCTTCGAACCGTGCTCTCCAGTCCTTCCGTATGGTATGTCCTGGAGCCATGCAACAGGACTCGAATGTCCCACAGAAGGAAACCTGGTGGTTTGGGGCAACCTCCAAACTCAGCGTGGGAAAACTTCCTTGGCCTCATGAGGCCCCCGCTTCATGAAGGTGCCATCATGGACACATACTCCAGCCTCAGCCAACGTCTGATCCTCAGCCTGACTTCAGATGCAGGAGATTTTGATTCAGCCTCTGCCTAGTGGGCCTGCTCTGCCCTTGGCTCCAATCCTCACTTTAGCTTGTGTTCCTAGACTTCCGTCCTCACACTCCTGGCCCACAAACCCTCCCTACTGGGAATTCTGGGGCCACAATGAAGCACTCCGCCTGCCTCCCAGGAGAAAAACTTTGTCTATGGTGCTGCCCAGAAACCCCAAATGAGGATCAAACTGCTTGGCCCTCGGCAACACCCCAATTGCATAGGCTACCTTAAACACTGATGCTCTGTCGCAAATAGCCTGAGCCCAGACCTTCCAACAGACACCGACACAGCTGGCTGCACACCCAGCACATTGGACCCGCCACTGCCTTAGGCCACCATCCATTCCCAACCTGGGTTTTCAGTCATCAGAACCTAGACCTTATCTCCAATCCCTGCACAGGGGGGAACCTGATGCACAAGTCAGAACCCCTCCTTCCCCATGGCAAGAAACCTTGCTGCTGGCAGTGAGTCAAACCTTCAGTGTAGGAGAAAACGGCATGGCCCATGAGGCCACGCCCATGTGTGAGGGCCGCCTTGGGCACAAACACACATTGTGACCCTCAGCGTGAGTACCTTATTCAAGTAACGACTCTCAGTGATTGGACCAAGAGCCCGCATATGTGGCTTGCCATGCCCATATGCACGCAGGACTAACTAGATGGTGTGTATTCCAGTTGAGGGAACCCACTGCTGTGCTCTAGAGTCCCTCTCCTGGGGGGTCCCCTGTGGCAGAAAACAGTACTCTTCCCTTCCCACAGAATGAACCCAAACACTTGGGAGCTTGGACAATCCCCCGAGAGGAAGGCTCTTCCTCGGCCCCTGAAGCAACGCCTACCCTGAACGGCCACTGTGAACGCAACACCCAGAGACAAAAGCCTGAGCGACTGCCTCCCACTTGCCCTCCTTTGATATCCAGAGGATCTCCCCTCTCGGACTGGAGATCAGGCCTGCCATTACCTTGGCCCCTACCTGAGCCAAGTTTGCTTTTTCAGACATCTGTCCCCACAGCCCTGGCAAACACAGCCTCTAGGCTGGGTCCTCTGGAGCCATACCACAGGACCATGCCTGCTCTCTCCTGGGAAACTCTGTCCATTCCTTTGGCCACACACCTCCAGAATATGAGAAACCTCAAGGCCCCCGAGGACATACCATTACCGGGAGCCTCCCTGCACACACAGGGGCCTTCGGACACAAGCTGAGCTGCTACCTCCATTAAGGCATGCACACAGATGTCAACAGAGATAGAAGGTTGAGCCCGACAGGCCCTTAGGCCCTAATCTCAACTCTTGCTTTGTTTTCCAGGTGTCACTCCTCAGAGGCTTTGGTTCGAAGAACAGGATATGGGGCTTTCCTGAGGCACTGAACAGAACTTCTCTCGTCTCCACATGGGAAGCTTCCTTGTTGGAGCCGTGTCAAACACCTCAGGTTGGAGAATCCTGCAGAGTCCCTGAGCCACCTCCACATTCCAAGGTCTCCCAGGCCACCAAGCCACAGTAGGACTCATCTTCAGGAGAGTCCATTTCAACTCTCCCCTCTGGGTAGCTAACCCAGGAGCCCGCAGATTGAGCCTGCCTTGTCCTGACTAAAGAGTGGGAATATGAGGTGGCGTTCCCAGGCATCCATGCTTAGACACCTGCTCTCGAGTCTTTCCGTATGGGGCCTCCTGGAACCATCCAATAGCACTCGACTTTCGTGCAGAAGGAAACCTTGAGGTTTGGAGTAGTTCACAAATCCCATCGTAGGCAAACCTTCCTGGCCTCATGAGGCCCCCACACCATTCAGGAAGAGGCCATGCTGGACAAAAACTCTAGCCTGAGGCACGTCTCAGAGTTGAAATGACCTCAGTGCAGGAGATCTCGATTCAGCCTCTCAGAGTGGGCCTGCCGTGCCATCGGTCCCAAACCTCACGCTAGCTTGTGTTTTCAGACTTCCTTCCTCACACTCCTGGCAAACAAGCCCTCCGGACTAGGAACTCCAGAACCACAACCCAGCCCAGGGTCTGCCCAAGGGAAGAAAGACGTTTCCCTGTGGGGCTCTCTCCAGAAAACCCAGATGAGGATCAACCTGCTCGGGCCTCGACCGGTACCCGAACTGGATAGGCTGCTCTGGGCACTCATGCTCTGTCTGACACAGCCTGAAGCCAGACGTCCAGACAGACAAGGAGACAGCTGGCCGCACACCCAGCACTTCGGACACGCCATGGTCTTATGCCGTCACCTCTTCCTAACCTTGGTTTTCAGATATCTGAACCTAGACATAATATCAATTCTCCACACAGCTGCGTATCGCAAGCACAACACAGAACTCCTCCTTCCCCGTGGCTGTAAAGCTTGCTCTTGGCATGGAGTCACACCTTCAGGGTGGGAGAAACCTTCCTGGTCCCTGATGCCACGCCCAAACTTGAGTGCTGCTTGGGCACAAATTCACACTGTGACCCTCAGCATGAGCCCCATGTCAAAGAAAGGCCTGTCAGGGCCTGGGCCAAGAGCCCGCATATGGGGCTTGCCAAGCCCCTATGCACCCAATCCTCACCAGTGTTTGAGTTTTCCAGTCGCCCCGCCCGTACCTGGGGCTCTGCTCTGGAATCCCTTTCTTGGAGAGACACGTGAGCCAGACAACACTTTTCCACCCTTCCCACAAAATGACCCCAAACTCTTGGGAGCTGGGACAAATCCCCAGAGAGGGATACTCGTCCACAGTCCCTGAGGCCACCCCTCCAATCCACGGCTATCTCGGACACAACATCCAGAGACAAAAGCCTGAAGGAACGCCTCCCACTCGCCCTTGTTTCAGAGGCCCAGGAGCTCCCTCTCGGGCTGTACATCCGGCCTGCCATACCCTAGGCACCACTCATAAGCTGAGTTTGTGTTTTCAGACTTCTGTGCCCTCAGCCTGGACCCACACAACCGCCAGGCTAGGGCCTCTGGAGCCACAGCGAAAGATTGTGCCTGCCCTCTCCAAGGAAATTGTGCCCAATCCATTGACCACAACCCTACAGGTTAGGGAAAAGCTCCAAGGCCCCTGAGGCCATCAATAGTGTAGGCCACCCTGGACTAAGAGGGGCTCTCTGACACCAGCGGAGCAACTATCTCCACTTAGACTCTCAGACAGTGTCCCCAGGGACAGAAGGTTGAAATGGACAGGCCCCCAGGCCCTAATCTGAACCTTAGCTTTGGTTTCCATGTGTCCGTACTCAGAGGTCTGTTTTCGTAGACCAGCACACGGGGCTTTTCTGAGGCTCCAAACCAAACCTCTCTCGTCTCCACATGGGGAGCTTACTTACTGGGGATGTATCAAACCCTTCAGGTAGGAGAGTTCCGCAGGGCCACTGAACAACCAGCACATTCCAAGGTTTCCATGGACCCAAACGCACATTATGACGCATCCTCAGGAGAGGCCATTTCAACTCAGCCCCCTGGTTAGCGTGCCCCAGAGGCAGCAGATCAAACATATCTTGTGGCTAATGGCCAATGGGAATGCGAGGCATGCTGTACAGGGATCCATCCTTCGAACCGTGCTCTCCAGTCCTTCCGTATGGTATGTCCTGGAGCCATGCAACAGGACTCGAATGTCCCACAGAAGGAAACCTGGTGGTTTGGGGCAACCTCCAAACTCAGCGTGGGAAAACTTCCTTGGCCTCATGAGGCCCCCGCTTCATGAAGGTGCCATCATGGACACATACTCCAGCCTCAGCCAACGTCTGATCCTCAGCCTGACTTCAGATGCAGGAGATTTTGATTCAGCCTCTGCCTAGTGGGCCTGCTCTGCCCTTGGCTCCAATCCTCACTTTAGCTTGTGTTCCCAGACTTCCGTCCTCACACTCCTGGCCCACAAACCCTCCCTACTGGGAATTCTGGGGCCACAATGAAGCACTCTGCCTGCCTCCCAGGAGAAAAACTTTGTCTATGGTGCTGCCCAGAAACCCCAAATGAGGATCAAACTGCTTGGCCCTCGGCAACACCCCAATTGAATAGGCTACCTTAAACAGTGATGCTCTGTCGCAAATAGCCTGAGCCCAGACCTTCCAACAGACACCGACACAGCTGGCTGCACACCCAGCACATTGGACCCGCCACTGCCTTAGGCCACCATCCATTCCCAACCTGGGTTTTCAGTCATCAGAACCTAGACCTTATCTCCAATCCCTGCACAGGGGGGAACCTGATGCACAAGCCAGAACCCCTCCTTCCCCATGGCAAGAAACCTTGCTGCTGGCAGTGAGTCAAACCTTCAGTGTAGGAGAAAACGGCATGGCCCATGAGGCCACGCCCATGTGTGAGGGCCGCCTTGGGCACAAACACACATTGTGACCCTCAGCGTGAGTACCTTATTCAAGTAACGCCTCTCAGTGATTGGACCAAGAGCCCGCATATGTGGCTTGCCATGCCCATAGGCACGCAGGACTAACTAGATGGTGTGTATTCCAGTTGAGGGAACCCACTGCTGTGCTCTAGAGTCCCTCTCCTGGGGGGTCCCCTGTGGCAGAAAACAGTACTCTTCCCTTCCCACAGAATGAACCCAAACACTTGGGAGCTTGGACAATCCCCCGAGAGGAAGGCTCTTCCTCGGCCCCTGAAGCAACCCCTACCCTGAACGGCCACTGTGAACGCAACACCCAGAGACAAAAGCCTGAGCGACTGCCTCCCACTTGCCCTCCTTTGATATCCAGAGGATCTCCCCTCTCGGACTGGAGATCAGGCCTGCCATTACCTTGGCCCCTACCTGAGCCAAGTTTGCTTTTTCAGACATCTGTCCCCACAGCCCTGGCAAACACAGCCTTCAGGCTGGGTCCTCTGGAGCCATACCACAGGACCATGCCTGCTCTCTCCTGGGAAACTCTGTCCATTCCTTTGGCCACACACCTCCAGAATATGAGAAACCTCAAGGCCCCCGAGGACATACCATTACCGGGAGCCTCCCTGCACACACAGGGGCCTTCGGACACAAGCTGAGCTGCTACCTCCATGAAGGCATGCACACAGATGTCAACAGAGATAGAAGGTTGAGCCCGACAGGCCCTTAGGCCCTAATCTCAACTCTTGCTTTGTTTTCCAGGTGTCACTCCTCAGAGGCTTTGGTTCCAAGAACAGGATATGGGGCTTTCCTGAGGCACTGAACAGAACTTCTCTCGTCTCCACATGGGAAGCTTCCTTGTTGGAGCCGTGTCAAACACCTCAGGTTGGAGAATCCTGCAGAGTCCCTGAGCCACCTCCACATTCCAAGGTCTCCCAGGCCACCAAGCCACAGTAGGACTCATCTTCAGGAGAGTCCATTTCAACTCTCCCCTCTGGGTAGCTAACCCAGGAGCCCGCAGATTTAGCCTGCCTTGTCCTGACTAAAGAGTGGGAATATGAGGTGGCGATCCCAGGCATCCATGCTTAGACACCTGCTCTCGAGTCTTTCCGTATGGGGCCTCCTGGAACCATCCAATAGCACTCGACTTTCGTGCAGAAGGAAACCTTGAGGTTTGGAGTAGTTCACAAATCCCATCGTA
Organism: Mustela nivalis; assembly: GCF_964662115.1. Lineage (NCBI taxonomy): Eukaryota > Metazoa > Chordata > Mammalia > Carnivora > Mustelidae > Mustela > Mustela nivalis. Next base: position 12,109 of record NW_028135738.1, on the reverse strand, counting down.
GGCAAACCTTCCTGGCCTCATGAGGCCCCCACACCATTCAGGAAGAGGCCATGCTGGACAAAAACTCTAGCCTGAGGCACGTCTCAGAGTTGAAATGACCTCAGTGCAGGAGATCTCGATTCAGACTCTCAGAGTGGGCCTGCCGTGCCATCGGTCTCAAACCTCACGCTAGCTTGTGTTTTCAGACTTCCTTCCTCACACTCCTGGCAAACAAGCCCTCCGGACTAGGAACTCCAGAACCACAACCCAGCCCAGGGTCTGCCCAAGGGAAGAAAGACGTTTCCCTGTGGGGCTCTCTCCAGAAAACCCAGATGAGGATCAACCTGCTCGGGCCTCGACCGGTACCCGAACTGGATAGGCTGCTCTGGGCACTCATGCTCTGTCTGACACAGCCTGAAGCCAGACGTCCAGACAGACAAGGAGACAGCTGGCCGCACACCCAGCACTTCGGACACGCCATGGTCTTATGCCGTCACCTCTTCCTAACCTTGGTTTTCAGATATCTGAACCTAGACATAATATCAATTCTCCACACAGCTGGGTATCGCAAGCACAACACAGAACTCCTCCTTCCCCGTGGCTGTAAAGCTTGCTCTTGGCATGGAGTCACACCTTCAGGGTGGGAGAAACCTTCCTGGTCCCTGATGCCACGCCCAAACTTGAGTGCTGCTTGGGCACAAATTCACACTGTGACCCTCAGCATGAGCCCCATGTCAAAGAAAGGCCTGTCAGGGCCTGGGCCAAGAGCCCGCATATGGGGCTTGCCAAGCCCCTATGCACCCAATCCTCACCAGTGTTTGAGTTTTCCAGTCGCCCCGCCCGTACCTGGGGCTCTGCTCTGGAATCCCTTTCTTGGAGAGACACGTGAGCCAGACAACACTTTTCCACCCTTCCCACAAAATGACCCCAAACTCTTGGGAGCTGGGACAAATCCCCAGAGAGGGATACTCGTCCACAGTCCCTGAGGCCACCCCTCCAATCCACGGCTATCTCGGACACAACATCCAGAGACAAAAGCCTGAAGGAACGCCTCCCACTCGCCCTTGTTTCAGAGGCCCAGGAGCTCCCTCTCGGGCTGTACATCCGGCCTGCCATACCCTAGGCGCCACTCATAAGCTGAGTTTGTGTTTTCAGACTTCTGTGCCCTCAGCCTGGACCCACACAACCGCCAGGCTAGGGCCTCTGGAGCCACAGCGAAAGATTGTGCCTGCCCTCTCCAAGGAAATTGTGCCCAATCCATTGACCACAACCCTACAGGTTAGGGAAAAGCTCCAAGGCCCCTGAGGCCATCAATAGTGTAGGCCACCCTGGACTAAGAGGGGCTCTCTGACACCAGCGGAGCAACTATCTCCACTTAGACTCTCAGACAGTGTCCCCAGAGACAGAAGGTTGAAATGGACAGGCCCCCAGGCCCTAATCTGAACCTTAGCTTTGGTTTCCATGTGTCCGTCCTCAGAGGTCTGTTTTCGTAGACCAGCACACGGGGCTTTTCTGAGGCACCAAACCAAACCATTCTCGTCTCCACATGGGGAGCTTACTTACTGGGGATGTATCAAACCCTTCAGGTAGGAGAGTTCCGCAGGGCCACTGAACAACCAGCACATTCCAAGGTTTCCATGGACCCAAACGCACATTATGACGCATCCTCAGGAGAGGCCATTTCAACTCAGCCCCCTGGTTAGCGTGCCCCAGAGGCAGCAGATCAAACATATCTTGTGGCTAATGGCCAATGGGAATGCGAGGCATGCTGTACAGGGATCCATCCTTCGAACCGTGCTCTCCAGTCCTTCCGTATGGTATGTCCTGGAGCCATGCAACAGGACTCGAATGTCCCACAGAAGGAAACCTGGTGGTTTGGGGCAACCTCCAAACTCAGCGTGGGAAAACTTCCTTGGCCTCATGAGGCCCCCGCTTCATGAAGGTGCCATCATGGACACATACTCCAGCCTCAGCCAACGTCTGATCCTCAGCCTGACTTCAGATGCAGGAGATTTTGATTCAGCCTCTGCCTAGTGGGCCTGCTCTGCCCTTGGCTCCAATCCTCACTTTAGCTTGTGTTCCTAGACTTCCGTCCTCACACTCCTGGCCCACAAACCCTCCCTACTGGGAATTCTGGGGCCACAATGAAGCACTCCGCCTGCCTCCCAGGAGAAAAACTTTGTCTATGGTGCTGCCCAGAAACCCCAAATGAGGATCAAACTGCTTGGCCCTCGGCAACACCCCAATTGCATAGGCTACCTTAAACACTGATGCTCTGTCGCAAATAGCCTGAGCCCAGACCTTCCAACAGACACCGACACAGCTGGCTGCACACCCAGCACATTGGACCCGCCACTGCCTTAGGCCACCATCCATTCCCAACCTGGGTTTTCAGTCATCAGAACCTAGACCTTATCTCCAATCCCTGCACAGGGGGGAACCTGATGCACAAGCCAGAACCCCTCCTTCCCCATGGCAAGAAACCTTGCTGCTGGCAGTGAGTCAAACCTTCAGTGTAGGAGAAAACGGCATGGCCCATGAGGCCACGCCCATGTGTGAGGGCCGCCTTGGGCACAAACACACATTGTGACCCTCAGCGTGAGTACCTTATTCAAGTAACGCCTCTCAGTGATTGGACCAAGAGCCCGCATATGTGGCTTGCCATGCCCATAGGCACGCAGGACTAACTAGATGGTGTGTATTCCAGTTGAGGGAACCCACTGCTGTGCTCTAGAGTCCCTCTCCTGGGGGGTCCCCTGTGGCAGAAAACAGTACTCTTCCCTTCCCACAGAATGAACCCAAACACTTGGGAGCTTGGACAATCCCCCGAGAGGAAGGCTCTTCCTCGGCCCCTGAAGCAACCCCTACCCTGAACGGCCACTGTGAACGCAACACCCAGAGACAAAAGCCTGAGCGACTGCCTCCCACTTGCCCTCCTTGGATATCCAGAGGATCTCCCCTCTCGGACTGGAGATCAGGCCTGCCATTACCTTGGCCCCTACCTGAGCCAAGTTTGCTTTTTCAGACATCTGTCCCCACAGCCCTGGCAAACACAGCCTCTAGGCTGGGTCCTCTGGAGCCATACCACAGGACCATGCCTGCTCTCTCCTGGGAAACTCTGTCCATTCCTTTGGCCACACACCTCCAGAATATGAGAAACCTCAAGGCCCCCGAGGACATACCATTACCGGGAGCCTCCCTGCACACACAGGGGCCTTCGGACACAAGCTGAGCTGCTACCTCCATGAAGGCATGCACACAGATGTCAACAGAGATAGAAGGTTGAGCCCGACAGGCCCTTAGGCCCTAATCTCAACTCTTGCTTTGTTTTCCAGGTGTCACTCCTCAGAGGCTTTGGTTCGAAGAACAGGATATGGGGCTTTCCTGAGGCACTGAACAGAACTTCTCTCGTCTCCACATGGGAAGCTTCCTTGTTGGAGCCGTGTCAAACACCTCAGGTTGGAGAATCCTGCAGAGTCCCTGAGCCACCTCCACATTCCAAGGTCTCCCAGGCCACCAAGCCACAGTAGGACTCATCTTCAGGAGAGTCCATTTCAACTCTCCCCTCTGGGTAGCTAACCCAGGAGCCCGCAGATTGAGCCTGCCTTGTCCTGACTAAAGAGTGGGAATATGAGGTGGCGTTCCCAGGCATCCATGCTTAGACACCTGCTCTCGAGTCTTTCCGTATGGGGCCTCCTGGAACCATCCAATAGCACTCGACTTTCGTGCAGAAGGAAACCTTGAGGTTTGGAGTAGTTCACAAATCCCATCGTAGGCAAACCTTCCTGGCCTCATGAGGCCCCCACACCATTCAGGAAGAGGCCATGCTGGACAAAAACTCTAGCCTGAGGCACGTCTCAGAGTTGAAATGACCTCAGTGCAGGAGATCTCGATTCAGCCTCTCAGAGTGGGCCTGCCGTGCCATCGGTCCCAAACCTCACGCTAGCTTGTGTTTTCAGACTTCCTTCCTCACACTCCTGGCAAACAAGCCCTCCGGACTAGGAACTCCAGAACCACAACCCAGCCCAGGGTCTGCCCAAGGGAAGAAAGACGTTTCCCTGTGGGGCTCTCTCCAGAAAACCCAGATGAGGATCAACCTGCTCGGGCCTCGACCGGTACCCGAACTGGATAGGCTGCTCTGGGCACTCATGCTCTGTCTGACACAGCCTGAAGCCAGACGTCCAGACAGACAAGGAGACAGCTGGCCGCACACCCAGCACTTCGGACACGCCATGGTCTTATGCCGTCACCTCTTCCTAACCTTGGTTTTCAGATATCTGAACCTAGACATAATATCAATTCTCCACACAGCTGCGTATCGCAAGCACAACACAGAACTCCTCCTTCCCCGTGGCTGTAAAGCTTGCTCTTGGCATGGAGTCACACCTTCAGGGTGGGAGAAACCTTCCTGGTCCCTGATGCCACGCCCAAACTTGAGTGCTGCTTGGGCACAAATTCACACTGTGACCCTCAGCATGAGCCCCATGTCAAAGAAAGGCCTGTCAGGGCCTGGGCCAAGAGCCCGCATATGGGGCTTGCCAAGCCCCTATGCACCCAATCCTCACCAGTGTTTGAGTTTTCCAGTCGCCCCGCCCGTACCTGGGGCTCTGCTCTGGAATCCCTTTCTTGGAGAGACACGTGAGCCAGACAACACTTTTCCACCCTTCCCACAAAATGACCCCAAACTCTTGGGAGCTGGGACAAATCCCCAGAGAGGGATACTCGTCCACAGTCCCTGAGGCCACCCCTCCAATCCACGGCTATCTCGGACACAACATCCAGAGACAAAAGCCTGAAGGAACGCCTCCCACTCGCCCTTGTTTCAGAGGCCCAGGAGCTCCCTCTCGGGCTGTACATCCGGCCTGCCATACCCTAGGCACCACTCATAAGCTGAGTTTGTGTTTTCAGACTTCTGTGCCCTCAGCCTGGACCCACACAACCGCCAGGCTAGGGCCTCTGGAGCCACAGCGAAAGATTGTGCCTGCCCTCTCCAAGGAAATTGTGCCCAATCCATTGACCACAACCCTACAGGTTAGGGAAAAGCTCCAAGGCCCCTGAGGCCATCAATAGTGTAGGCCACCCTGGACTAAGAGGGGCTCTCTGACACCAGCGGAGCAACTATCTCCACTTAGACTCTCAGACAGTGTCCCCAGGGACAGAAGGTTGAAATGGACAGGCCCCCAGGCCCTAATCTGAACCTTAGCTTTGGTTTCCATGTGTCCGTACTCAGAGGTCTGTTTTCGTAGACCAGCACACGGGGCTTTTCTGAGGCTCCAAACCAAACCTCTCTCGTCTCCACATGGGGAGCTTACTTACTGGGGATGTATCAAACCCTTCAGGTAGGAGAGTTCCGCAGGGCCACTGAACAACCAGCACATTCCAAGGTTTCCATGGACCCAAACGCACATTATGACGCATCCTCAGGAGAGGCCATTTCAACTCAGCCCCCTGGTTAGCGTGCCCCAGAGGCAGCAGATCAAACATATCTTGTGGCTAATGGCCAATGGGAATGCGAGGCATGCTGTACAGGGATCCATCCTTCGAACCGTGCTCTCCAGTCCTTCCGTATGGTATGTCCTGGAGCCATGCAACAGGACTCGAATGTCCCACAGAAGGAAACCTGGTGGTTTGGGGCAACCTCCAAACTCAGCGTGGGAAAACTTCCTTGGCCTCATGAGGCCCCCGCTTCATGAAGGTGCCATCATGGACACATACTCCAGCCTCAGCCAACGTCTGATCCTCAGCCTGACTTCAGATGCAGGAGATTTTGATTCAGCCTCTGCCTAGTGGGCCTGCTCTGCCCTTGGCTCCAATCCTCACTTTAGCTTGTGTTCCCAGACTTCCGTCCTCACACTCCTGGCCCACAAACCCTCCCTACTGGGAATTCTGGGGCCACAATGAAGCACTCTGCCTGCCTCCCAGGAGAAAAACTTTGTCTATGGTGCTGCCCAGAAACCCCAAATGAGGATCAAACTGCTTGGCCCTCGGCAACACCCCAATTGAATAGGCTACCTTAAACAGTGATGCTCTGTCGCAAATAGCCTGAGCCCAGACCTTCCAACAGACACCGACACAGCTGGCTGCACACCCAGCACATTGGACCCGCCACTGCCTTAGGCCACCATCCATTCCCAACCTGGGTTTTCAGTCATCAGAACCTAGACCTTATCTCCAATCCCTGCACAGGGGGGAACCTGATGCACAAGCCAGAACCCCTCCTTCCCCATGGCAAGAAACCTTGCTGCTGGCAGTGAGTCAAACCTTCAGTGTAGGAGAAAACGGCATGGCCCATGAGGCCACGCCCATGTGTGAGGGCCGCCTTGGGCACAAACACACATTGTGACCCTCAGCGTGAGTACCTTATTCAAGTAACGCCTCTCAGTGATTGGACCAAGAGCCCGCATATGTGGCTTGCCATGCCCATAGGCACGCAGGACTAACTAGATGGTGTGTATTCCAGTTGAGGGAACCCACTGCTGTGCTCTAGAGTCCCTCTCCTGGGGGGTCCCCTGTGGCAGAAAACAGTACTCTTCCCTTCCCACAGAATGAACCCAAACACTTGGGAGCTTGGACAATCCCCCGAGAGGAAGGCTCTTCCTCGGCCCCTGAAGCAACCCCTACCCTGAACGGCCACTGTGAACGCAACACCCAGAGACAAAAGCCTGAGCGACTGCCTCCCACTTGCCCTCCTTTGATATCCAGAGGATCTCCCCTCTCGGACTGGAGATCAGGCCTGCCATTACCTTGGCCCCTACCTGAGCCAAGTTTGCTTTTTCAGACATCTGTCCCCACAGCCCTGGCAAACACAGCCTTCAGGCTGGGTCCTCTGGAGCCATACCACAGGACCATGCCTGCTCTCTCCTGGGAAACTCTGTCCATTCCTTTGGCCACACACCTCCAGAATATGAGAAACCTCAAGGCCCCCGAGGACATACCATTACCGGGAGCCTCCCTGCACACACAGGGGCCTTCGGACACAAGCTGAGCTGCTACCTCCATGAAGGCATGCACACAGATGTCAACAGAGATAGAAGGTTGAGCCCGACAGGCCCTTAGGCCCTAATCTCAACTCTTGCTTTGTTTTCCAGGTGTCACTCCTCAGAGGCTTTGGTTCCAAGAACAGGATATGGGGCTTTCCTGAGGCACTGAACAGAACTTCTCTCGTCTCCACATGGGAAGCTTCCTTGTTGGAGCCGTGTCAAACACCTCAGGTTGGAGAATCCTGCAGAGTCCCTGAGCCACCTCCACATTCCAAGGTCTCCCAGGCCACCAAGCCACAGTAGGACTCATCTTCAGGAGAGTCCATTTCAACTCTCCCCTCTGGGTAGCTAACCCAGGAGCCCGCAGATTTAGCCTGCCTTGTCCTGACTAAAGAGTGGGAATATGAGGTGGCGATCCCAGGCATCCATGCTTAGACACCTGCTCTCGAGTCTTTCCGTATGGGGCCTCCTGGAACCATCCAATAGCACTCGACTTTCGTGCAGAAGGAAACCTTGAGGTTTGGAGTAGTTCACAAATCCCATCGTAGGCAAACCTTCCTGGCCTCATGAGGCCCCCACACCATTCAGGAAGAGGCCATGCTGGACAAAAACTCTAGCCTGAGGCACGTCTCAGAGTTGAAATGACCTCAGTGCAGGAGATCTCGATTCAGACTCTCAGAGTGGGCCTGCCGTGCCATCGGTCTCAAACCTCACGCTAGCTTGTGTTTTCAGACTTCCTTCCTCACACTCCTGGCAAACAAGCCCTCCGGACTAGGAACTCCAGAACCACAACCCAGCCCAGGGTCTGCCCAAGGGAAGAAAGACGTTTCCCTGTGGGGCTCTCTCCAGAAAACCCAGATGAGGATCAACCTGCTCGGGCCTCGACCGGTACCCGAACTGGATAGGCTGCTCTGGGCACTCATGCTCTGTCTGACACAGCCTGAAGCCAGACGTCCAGACAGACAAGGAGACAGCTGGCCGCACACCCAGCACTTCGGACACGCCATGGTCTTATGCCGTCACCTCTTCCTAACCTTGGTTTTCAGATATCTGAACCTAGACATAATATCAATTCTCCACACAGCTGGGTATCGCAAGCACAACACAGAACTCCTCCTTCCCCGTGGCTGTAAAGCTTGCTCTTGGCATGGAGTCACACCTTCAGGGTGGGAGAAACCTTCCTGGTCCCTGATGCCACGCCCAAACTTGAGTGCTGCTTGGGCACAAATTCACACTGTGACCCTCAGCATGAGCCCCATGTCAAAGAAAGGCCTGTCAGGGCCTGGGCCAAGAGCCCGCATATGGGGCTTGCCAAGCCCCTATGCACCCAATCCTCACCAGTGTTTGAGTTTTCCAGTCGCCCCGCCCGTACCTGGGGCTCTGCTCTGGAATCCCTTTCTTGGAGAGACACGTGAGCCAGACAACACTTTTCCACCCTTCCCACAAAATGACCCCAAACTCTTGGGAGCTGGGACAAATCCCCAGAGAGGGATACTCGTCCACAGTCCCTGAGGCCACCCCTCCAATCCACGGCTATCTCGGACACAACATCCAGAGACAAAAGCCTGAAGGAACGCCTCCCACTCGCCCTTGTTTCAGAGGCCCAGGAGCTCCCTCTCGGGCTGTACATCCGGCCTGCCATACCCTAGGCGCCACTCATAAGCTGAGTTTGTGTTTTCAGACTTCTGTGCCCTCAGCCTGGACCCACACAACCGCCAGGCTAGGGCCTCTGGAGCCACAGCGAAAGATTGTGCCTGCCCTCTCCAAGGAAATTGTGCCCAATCCATTGACCACAACCCTACAGGTTAGGGAAAAGCTCCAAGGCCCCTGAGGCCATCAATAGTGTAGGCCACCCTGGACTAAGAGGGGCTCTCTGACACCAGCGGAGCAACTATCTCCACTTAGACTCTCAGACAGTGTCCCCAGAGACAGAAGGTTGAAATGGACAGGCCCCCAGGCCCTAATCTGAACCTTAGCTTTGGTTTCCATGTGTCCGTCCTCAGAGGTCTGTTTTCGTAGACCAGCACACGGGGCTTTTCTGAGGCACCAAACCAAACCATTCTCGTCTCCACATGGGGAGCTTACTTACTGGGGATGTATCAAACCCTTCAGGTAGGAGAGTTCCGCAGGGCCACTGAACAACCAGCACATTCCAAGGTTTCCATGGACCCAAACGCACATTATGACGCATCCTCAGGAGAGGCCATTTCAACTCAGCCCCCTGGTTAGCGTGCCCCAGAGGCAGCAGATCAAACATATCTTGTGGCTAATGGCCAATGGGAATGCGAGGCATGCTGTACAGGGATCCATCCTTCGAACCGTGCTCTCCAGTCCTTCCGTATGGTATGTCCTGGAGCCATGCAACAGGACTCGAATGTCCCACAGAAGGAAACCTGGTGGTTTGGGGCAACCTCCAAACTCAGCGTGGGAAAACTTCCTTGGCCTCATGAGGCCCCCGCTTCATGAAGGTGCCATCATGGACACATACTCCAGCCTCAGCCAACGTCTGATCCTCAGCCTGACTTCAGATGCAGGAGATTTTGATTCAGCCTCTGCCTAGTGGGCCTGCTCTGCCCTTGGCTCCAATCCTCACTTTAGCTTGTGTTCCTAGACTTCCGTCCTCACACTCCTGGCCCACAAACCCTCCCTACTGGGAATTCTGGGGCCACAATGAAGCACTCCGCCTGCCTCCCAGGAGAAAAACTTTGTCTATGGTGCTGCCCAGAAACCCCAAATGAGGATCAAACTGCTTGGCCCTCGGCAACACCCCAATTGCATAGGCTACCTTAAACACTGATGCTCTGTCGCAAATAGCCTGAGCCCAGACCTTCCAACAGACACCGACACAGCTGGCTGCACACCCAGCACATTGGACCCGCCACTGCCTTAGGCCACCATCCATTCCCAACCTGGGTTTTCAGTCATCAGAACCTAGACCTTATCTCCAATCCCTGCACAGGGGGGAACCTGATGCACAAGCCAGAACCCCTCCTTCCCCATGGCAAGAAACCTTGCTGCTGGCAGTGAGTCAAACCTTCAGTGTAGGAGAAAACGGCATGGCCCATGAGGCCACGCCCATGTGTGAGGGCCGCCTTGGGCACAAACACACATTGTGACCCTCAGCGTGAGTACCTTATTCAAGTAACGCCTCTCAGTGATTGGACCAAGAGCCCGCATATGTGGCTTGCCATGCCCATAGGCACGCAGGACTAACTAGATGGTGTGTATTCCAGTTGAGGGAACCCACTGCTGTGCTCTAGAGTCCCTCTCCTGGGGGGTCCCCTGTGGCAGAAAACAGTACTCTTCCCTTCCCACAGAATGAACCCAAACACTTGGGAGCTTGGACAATCCCCCGAGAGGAAGGCTCTTCCTCGGCCCCTGAAGCAACCCCTACCCTGAACGGCCACTGTGAACGCAACACCCAGAGACAAAAGCCTGAGCGACTGCCTCCCACTTGCCCTCCTTTGATATCCAGAGGATCTCCCCTCTCGGACTGGAGATCAGGCCTGCCATTACCTTGGCCCCTACCTGAGCCAAGTTTGCTTTTTCAGACATCTGTCCCCACAGCCCTGGCAAACACAGCCTCTAGGCTGGGTCCTCTGGAGCCATACCACAGGACCATGCCTGCTCTCTCCTGGGAAACTCTGTCCATTCCTTTGGCCACACACCTCCAGAATATGAGAAACCTCAAGGCCCCCGAGGACATACCATTACCGGGAGCCTCCCTGCACACACAGGGGCCTTCGGACACAAGCTGAGCTGCTACCTCCATTAAGGCATGCACACAGATGTCAACAGAGATAGAAGGTTGAGCCCGACAGGCCCTTAGGCCCTAATCTCAACTCTTGCTTTGTTTTCCAGGTGTCACTCCTCAGAGGCTTTGGTTCGAAGAACAGGATATGGGGCTTTCCTGAGGCACTGAACAGAACTTCTCTCGTCTCCACATGGGAAGCTTCCTTGTTGGAGCCGTGTCAAACACCTCAGGTTGGAGAATCCTGCAGAGTCCCTGAGCCACCTCCACATTCCAAGGTCTCCCAGGCCACCAAGCCACAGTAGGACTCATCTTCAGGAGAGTCCATTTCAACTCTCCCCTCTGGGTAGCTAACCCAGGAGCCCGCAGATTGAGCCTGCCTTGTCCTGACTAAAGAGTGGGAATATGAGGTGGCGTTCCCAGGCATCCATGCTTAGACACCTGCTCTCGAGTCTTTCCGTATGGGGCCTCCTGGAACCATCCAATAGCACTCGACTTTCGTGCAGAAGGAAACCTTGAGGTTTGGAGTAGTTCACAAATCCCATCGTAGGCAAACCTTCCTGGCCTCATGAGGCCCCCACACCATTCAGGAAGAGGCCATGCTGGACAAAAACTCTAGCCTGAGGCACGTCTCAGAGTTGAAATGACCTCAGTGCAGGAGATCTCGATTCAGCCTCTCAGAGTGGGCCTGCCGTGCCATCGGTCCCAAACCTCACGCTAGCTTGTGTTTTCAGACTTCCTTCCTCACACTCCTGGCAAACAAGCCCTCCGGACTAGGAACTCCAGAACCACAACCCAGCCCAGGGTCTGCCCAAGGGAAGAAAGACGTTTCCCTGTGGGGCTCTCTCCAGAAAACCCAGATGAGGATCAACCTGCTCGGGCCTCGACCGGTACCCGAACTGGATAGGCTGCTCTGGGCACTCATGCTCTGTCTGACACAGCCTGAAGCCAGACGTCCAGACAGACAAGGAGACAGCTGGCCGCACACCCAGCACTTCGGACACGCCATGGTCTTATGCCGTCACCTCTTCCTAACCTTGGTTTTCAGATATCTGAACCTAGACATAATATCAATTCTCCACACAGCTGCGTATCGCAAGCACAACACAGAACTCCTCCTTCCCCGTGGCTGTAAAGCTGCTCTTGGCATGGAGTCACACCTTCAGGGTGGGAGAAACCTTCCTGGTCCCTGATGCCACGCCCAAACTTGAGTGCTGCTTGGGCACAAATTCACACTCTGACCCTCAGCATGAGCCCCATGTCAAAGAAAGGCCTGTCAGGGCCTGGGCCAAGAGCCCGCATATGGGGCTTGCCAAGCCCCTATGCACCCAATCCTCACCAGTGTTTGAGTTTTCCAGTCGCCCCGCCCGTACCTGGGGCTCTGCTCTGGAATCCCTTT